>NC_142435.1:27975000-28277500 GCF_059453495.1 Arachis ipaensis
GAACTTTAATTTTATTTGTTAGATTTTAATAATGATAAGGGCGGATACTCGCAAGAGCAGACTAAGGTTCAATTTTTTACTACTCAGTGATAGGAGTAGGATGTGTTCTAAACAAATTATTATAAGGCAAGGTAGGATCGAGTAGGGCAAAAACCCATCCCTACCCGCCTCATTGCCACTCTTAGTAACATTTTATAAAAGTAAATGGTCAAAATAGTCCCTGAAATATCACACAATCTCAAATTTGGTCACCGGAAGATTTTTTTAATCAAATCTATCCCCCAAAGATTTTAGTTTAGTCACATTAGTCCTTCTGACACTTTTCACATTGACAGCGTTAACAGAAGCTGCTGTAGCGCGTTAAGTTGCATATTAGCACACCCTTCTACATTCCAATTGGCAGCCAGCACGATATCTTTATGAAATTTGGTCAAATCAGTCCCTAAGTGACAAATCCTAATCCTAAAATGTTGCATATATATCCCTTTCCTATAGAGTGTAGCTGCAGCTATTCAGACGACAAAAATTGAGGTCGCCAGCATGATGGGTGGTTGAAATGGAGGTCGCAGTGGTGAAATGATCAACTTTGAGGTATTGAAAGTGTTTAATCAACTAGAATGAAGCCCTAACTCCAAAAAGAATTTTTAGTTCCAGCAAAAAAACACCAACAAGAAACAGAATTTAATAATGGCACAATCCTAAAAAGAAGTTCAGCAACAGAAAAAACTCCCCTTCCACAAAATCGAATTCCATGAAGAAAATAAAAACACTAAAATCAAACAACAAAACAAACAACAAACATAAACAATGAACAGAGAAATTAATAGCTGGTAGACTCCTTCAATATTCAGAAAAACAGAGCCCTTGATCAACTTTCATGAATCAACAAGGAGTAAAACCCTAATCCCATAACCGGTTTTAGTTCTAATAGAAAATTTATCAATGGCACAATCCTAACAAGTTTACTAACCAGAAAAATTATAACCTTAAACAACGATGAAAATGGCTGTCAATCATGTCTTCAACAGCGCTGAAGCTACTCCTCAACGACAAACTCACGAACACGTTGTGCCAGATACTTTACTCGGCGACAATGTTGTAGGCTTCTTCGTCTTCTCAACAACGTTGAAAAGGAACTGAGAGGGAGAGTTTTGTGAGAGAAATAGGGACAACGCGCTGAATGCTTCAATCGGCGACAATGGTGAAGGCTTCTTTGAAAAGAAAGTGAGAGAGAGAGTTTTGTGAGAGAAATAGAGATGACGCTCTTTCAATCACTACCTCTCATCCTTCCTTGTTGTCCCGTGTACGAAACGTGAACCGACCCTCGCTGGAGAAGACACACACAACACCCGCCATTTAATCACGCGTCGAAATCCAACCTGGTTCGTCTTCCAGTGAGTGTCGTTGCTGGGTTCAGAGTACAATGAAGAATAGGGGTTTCTTTTACTGAGAGTAAAGGGAAGTGTGGTTGAAAAGTGAAGAGTGATTCATACGACGCCGTTTGTAACAACCCAGCTTCTAGCACGTCATGACCAGTGCTAGCCATCGGGCACTACTTCACGACTTTTCTTAGAGACTTTAGACCTTATATTAAATATATACATATGAGCCTGTAGCGCTAGTCGAGGTCGTGTGTTAGATAGATATAACGGAATAGGTAATAGCTAAACAGATAATATCTACATGAAGCATAGAAAACACAAAAAACATAGTGATGTCATACATATATGCCCGAAAGCTCATTTAGTATATCATAGTTCACACCGGGTTACTGATAACACGTCATCTTAAGCAATTTTTAGGGTTCTTTTGTATTCATTTTCTTATAAGTTTAATCAAATTTCTTATGTTTTCTAATGAAATTTCATAAATAATCAAATATTTGAAGTTAGGATAGTGTTTTTGTGTTTTCAGAAATTTTTGGCTAAAAAAAAACAGAAATTAAAGCTTTTTACAAGAAAAACACAAATGCGATTTAAGGGTAGCAAAATCGTGCCCAAAAGAAAGAAACTGGAGCCTAAAACACAAAATTGCATGCAAGCCCCGTGGCCATGCTTACATGCCTGACGTGCATGTCCCCAATCCTGACCTCTTCACACTCGAATAGTCATAACTTGAGCTACATAGGTCCAAATGAGACGGTTCTAGTTATGTTAGAAAGCGAACGTCCATAACTTCGGAACGATATGCATATCTCTATACTGGACATTTAGTTTGAGACACACATCACTCTTATCTTTGGGACACAAAAAATAGCGGCCCAGACTTCTCAACACCCACGCTCGGCGGACAGCCCACACGCCCAACAGACATCACCCCTTCACTCCAGCATGCCTGGCGGCCTCCTCACACGCTCGACGGACCCTGTCTTCTCCCTTCATTTGCCGGGCATCCCTTAAAGCCTCCAAGACACACGTCCGGCGTGTGTGCTTCCTGGGAAGTGCATTTTGGGCTTACGCCCGAATTCCTCTAATACAAGCCCAGCGTAAAGACAATTCCAACTCTCAAGTTGCAACAATTAAGGCCCTATCTCAATTATACACATCATTAAAAGCCTTTATCACATCCAAAACATTTAAGACTCCAGAAGATTAGTTGTTAATTCCTTCTAGAAATATTAAAGATTTGGTTGTTAGGATTTGATTTTGAATTATTAATTTGATTTGAATTTGAAGTAAGTAAGTTAGTTACTTTATCTTCCTTTCTGAAAGATAAGATTAGGATAGAATTTGAATTTGAATTCTAGAATTAGGATATAATAAGTGAATCTTGTTCACAAGAGAGGGGCATCCAAGAGGAGGATCTTCGGATCCAAATCCCATGCAGTTCTTCAGCTTAGTTCTTCTTTTCGTTTTCTTTCACTTTTTCATGGGTAACTAATCCTTTGTCAAAGGGTTATGAGCTTTATTTATGTTTTCCATCGGTAACTAATCTAAGTTTATTTTATTTTGAAGTTTTGCATTGATCTATTTTATAGTTGAGTTATTCGTTCTTCATTCGGATTAGTAGTATCAAAATGTATGATAATCTCTTTTGAATTCTTTTATTATAATTGAAAAGTTTAATATTTGAATTATAACTTGAAAACTCTTTCACGTGACTCTTTGAATTTGGCTAGGAATAGTGGTTCAATTAGTGTGTGACACATACATGATTTTCAACCACTATAATTTTGAATAAGTGACATATAATTCGGATTAGAACAACTTTTGAAAATTGTGTTTTTCTTCTAAAATTTAATTGGACTGGACTAACTTGGGGAGTGGATCCTCTACAGTGGAAAAAAAACTGGATGGTATGCAGTGTTTAATCTCACCCTTCATTGCTTTCTTTCTCCTATTTATTTTTGGTCCCACTTATAGAATTAAAGGTGAGAGATCACACTTTATTCTCTCAAGTGTTAAAAAAATGGAAAGGATCCATTTCCGACTAACTTGAATACATGACATATAATTCGACCTAAGGACTACTTTTAAATCTTATTTGAATATAAATCAATTTTCGTTCTTAACCTCTTTGATTAATTAATTGACGACTAATTAATTATTGAGAAACTGAGAAACCAAGAAATTGAAAATCAGTTACTAAAGATTTGTTGTGAAAGATCTTTGCATACTTCAAGATAAGTAAACAAGATTTGATTTCTCTAAGAGTATAAATATCTCCGAAGCCCTTAATTCTCACCATCAGTGTCTTCTCTCAATTCAACATTCAAGTTCTTTGGCCGTAAGCATCAAGCATTCAAAGTTCTCAAGCTCTCAGGAAGACACAATCTTGCCCTCATCAATCTAGGTTTTATTGATCTAATTAGGCGTTTAATCTGATAATTGCTTGCTCAATCCTTTAATCCTCGTGAGACCGATATCTACTCACTGTGGTATTACTTGAGCGATCCGGTGCACTTATCGGTATCCGTGAGCTATAATTTTCACTCATAAGTTACATTGTTGCTTTTTCATGAAAATATTTATAGACTCCATTATTTATACTAACAGACCCCGACTCACAAGAGCCACCCGAATCTAGGACTCGTTTTAGCTTATTTATATAGATATTTACAAAAGTACCTAACCCTCTAAAAGTTTACATAGAGCAAGGGCAAGGACGACTACTACTGCTACTATTACTGCTGCTTCTCATGTATATCTTGGTAGCTGAGGAAACACTGTGCTGAAGCAAGGAGAGAGTTATTGGACACACCCGTGATGTTGCTGCTCGCCTGTCCAAATGCGGGAAACTAAAAAAAGATCATGTTGGTTCCCATCTGCGGAACGAGAGGAAGTAAGGGGGTGAGAACCTAAGGTTCCCAATAGGATACTGCACGAGAAACCTAAAGAGTTCCGCAACCTAAGTCTAACAGTTCGCACAGTTGTGTCGGTAAGTCACACAAACAAGTACAAGTACAAGTATATAGCATAATAGTAAACAAGAACAAAATACAGGAAGCAGAGATAAATCAAAATCATAGAGAAATACAGCAACCAAGTATGATGCATGTCTTGTCCTATGTAGGCCATGAGCTCACGCGTGGGTTGACTACTCGCAACTCGACGTTACCTGGGACTAAACCCGAATATGATTTTTCCAAATGCGTACATTCTGCATATGTGCCTAATGGACAAAGCCACGTGCATTATGGCAACTGGCAATCATCGCAAAGCTTGACGCCATAGTATGATAACAGTTGGAGAAATAGGTTTCAAATAAAGTGGGCATCCCTACATCTTATGGTTCTGGTTCTGTCGAAGCAGAAACTCCTCCTCCCTAGATATTCTCTTATGATGGTTTTAGTTCCCCAGATAATCTCTTATCACCTTGGGTTTACAGTTTTCTCTTCCTTCGACACTTTTCAATAAACTTTATCTCTAAGGGACTTCTTTGTCCTTTTCTTTTATAAAAACGTGTACGCGGTCTCTTCTCTTTAAATCTCTCAACCTTTGTCACAGTTACTATTTTTTCCTTGATACTTTTATATATTTTCAATTTTACCCTTTTGTACACAACTTCGTTTTTTACCATTTTTTAGACTTTTAGTGATGCTTTCACCACTAATGTTATTACTTTACTATTTTACCCTCATATCCTTCCTAACATACCTTTTTACCTTTTATTAAGTTAATTAATTTTTAATTGTTTTTACTTTATACCTAAAATTACCAATTTATCTCTAAGTGATCTAGTTTTTCCATTTAATTTTATTTAGCATTAAAACTTTACCGAATTAACCCTAATATTTTTCTACGACCAAATTATCCCTAATAATTTTATTAATACCAAATTTTACCCTTAGGAGCCTAAAGACCATTTTATCTTTTATTAATTTATTTACTTATTTTAGTTTTTTTACTGTTTTACTTCTAACTTTTATTAAAATTTTTATTTAGACCCGAAATTTTATTTTAATTATAATTTTGATCTAATTAATTTATATAATTATTATTTTATCCCTAATGACACTAAGTTCAAAATTTTATTGATTTTTAAATTAAATTATATTTTTAACTTTTTTTTACCCAAAAATGACTATAACACCCTTTTTATTTTTACCCACTTGTTCCATAGAATTAAAAACATTTTTTAACTTCTTTTTTAACTCCTTAGGATGTGACTTTTCAGGTTTTCAGGGGTTGAAATTTTCAAAAATATAGTTTTACATTTTTATTCATTTTGAGTGACGTTTAAGACTTGAAACTTAAACTTCAAGTGCTCCAAATAATTTTAGTGGTTTCATACAATTTTATAGGAAAATAAGCTTCATATAACACTCAAATAACAATCCAAAAATAGAGAAGCATCACTAAATTTTTAGAATTAAAAATTAAGTATAAAATTACTACAAAATGACTTATATGAACACCGAATCAAGCACAAACATATTCTATCTAATTTCATCCCTTACCTCTTATTTAATTCAATTCTTAGACCTTTCACACACCAAAAAATACTCACACAAAGGCAGAGATACGGCTGATGGTGGTGCAGTATTTTTTTTGGCAAAAAAGTATCGCAAAAAAGTGATGAAATTAACTACTTTGAACTTGAATTTCTCTAGCTCCTTAGGTGTGCTCCGTATGGACTTCAAGAGGAGTTTTCTATACAAGAAAGAGAGCAAGAATTTATCATGATCACTGCTAAAAGAACTGAAAAGAATAGAGAAGGAACAAGAGCCCACCTTGCTAAATTTTTGATAATAATGCAAGAATTGGTAAAAATGGGCAAGAAATTATGTTTGTATTGCTTGGATTTTTGAAGAACATATGAAAAATAATGGAAGAGTTGCTAAAATCAAGGCTGAAATGTAGAGAAAATGTATAGAAAATGTACAGTATTTTTCTCTCTTTCTCTCTCAAGAATTCGGTCAAAAAGGTGGTAAAAATGCATAAGTATTTGTAAAATTTGTGAGCCAGGTTTCTTTAAATAAAAATTCAAAGTATTGGCTTAATTAATTGTGGTAAAAGGGATGAAAATTTTCGTGGTCTAGGGATAAGTATTAATGAAGAAGGAGCTTAAAAACGAAGAAGTTTGGTCAGCGCTCGCATGTCGAGCTTATTCGTAATTGACTGCAGTTAGTTACTCGGGGTTAAAAACACAACAAAGAGGGGTGAGAGGCTGAGATAATCTCGACCCAGAGGCTGAGAGAGAGGAGCGAGTTACTTGGGTGGCAAGTAAGAGGATTCGGGGTTATTAGGAATCGTTTGTAGAATACTAGTCAGAAATTCAGTTAGAGGTAACTTTTACCTTATGGTAAAATAATTAATGGCTAAGATTTATTCTTAAAGAAATAAATAATGAATAGACGGCTAATATTAATCTTGGGACACAATTATCAAGATAGAAATTATTTTTACCATTGATTCCGAATTTTTCGGTTACTAACTTTTTTTCTCGTCTCGTGCAAAATCGTCACTGAAAGTGAATTTCTAGTTCAAAAAGTCTCTAGTGAAAAAAATAAATCAATGGTATGCAAATATTTACTTTTTACTAGTCAAATTTGACTTAGAGGAATTGATTACCCTCGTAAAGTCAACTAGTCAAGTTTGACCTGTTGATTATTATTTTCTAATTTATTTTCTTTTTTTATCATTAGGCCTGTCTCATTAATAGTTTATCAAAAAGCGAATTTTTACACCGTTTTGATGAATCATCTCTTCTTGACTTAAATTGGCATCGTTTTATATGGTGAGGTGTAATTTAACTTGTCAGGTCAGTTTCTGTTAATAGCGTTAGTGAAGAAAGTGACAGAAGGACTAATGTGACTAACTTAAAATTTTTTAAGAATAAATTTTACTAAAAAAATTTTTTGGAGACAAATAAAAATCGCTCAATTTTTTAGGGAGCAATTTGAACTATTTCATTTTATAATTGGTAGAGTGAAAAAAAAAAAATCACAAAAAATGACACGGTCATTGAGCAAATAAGGACCCAGGGAGGACCTCCATAAAAATTGCATTAACCTACCTACGAAACCAACAAATCAGCAAGGTTTCTAAAAACCGGTTTGGACCGGCCGATCGAATCGTAAACTATGAAGAAATACGGTTCGGACAAATAGCAAAACCAAAAATTTCAAAAATCAGTTAAACCAGTGAACCGGCAGGGAACCGGTCGGTCGAACCAAACCGTGACCCGGCCGGTTTTTTGAGCGGGTAGTCAAACGTGGCCGTTTCATCTGCTGCACTGTCTTAGCTTTGCCCTAACTCCATCCTCTCGTGCCAGATGCCCTAACTCCATCCAGATTCCAGAACGCTCTGCCTCTCTCACACAGTCCAGGGCAGGGCTCCTCTCAATCGAGCTCCTGGCCGTCCCTCACCTCCGTCCAGCCACTGCCTCGTTCCGCCGCCGTCGTTCCTTCGAGCAGCCACCGTCTGGTCGCTCACTTTCCCTCCATCGCGCAGTAGCCATCGATATCAACCGTCCCTTCCATCGCGCAGCCATCGCAACCTTCCTCCGTCGCGCAGCCACCCTGCCGCCGGCACTAGCTCTGTTACTCCGCAACGTTCGAAGCCCGTTCGAAGCCCATCGCGCAGCCACGCTTCCTTGTCTTGGTCACTCGGTGTCTCTGTCTCCCTCTTGCATGCTCTGTTGAAGGCTTCTTCTAGATTCTAGGTAAATTTTTTTTATTAACTATGTTTGAACCATTGTATGATTTTGTGAAGCTCTGTGAACTGTGAAGTCACTGAAGTGTGAACTGATTTACTGAACCATTCTAGCCTCTTGCGTGCTTTGTTCAAGGCTTCTAGCTTCTAGGTAATTTTTTTAACTATAATTGAATAATTTTTTGTTACTGTGAAGTTCTGTGAATTGTGAACTGTGAACTGTGAGCTATGTCTATGATTTAGCTTTTTTATTTTTCTGTGAACTGTGAACTGAACTGTGAACTTTGTTGAATGATTGTTGAATAATTATGAATAATTATTGTTAGTTAAGTTGTGAATTTTGTTGTTCTAACTTGTTACTAGGTTGAATTATTATCGAATAATTTTAACTTATGAGATTATTGGGTTGGAGTGATTTGCTGTGGGTTCTTGTTAATTCGGTAAATAGTTGTTGTCATTCTTGCACTTGAGATTATTGGGTTGCTTTGCTTTTCTCAAATTGTAAATTTGCTAAATTGTTGCTGTTATTGTGATTTTTGAGATTGAAATTGTCTTTGTTTTTTGTTATTTGGTTGTTGGATTTTCTATTTGGATTTTGTACTCGTTTGTTTGTTAAATTGTTGTGATTCTTGAAAGTTAAAATTGAGATTATTGGGTTGCTTTGTTTTATCAAATTGTTAATTTGTTAATTTGCTAAATTACTGGTGTTAACTCTGATTCTTGAGATTGTGATTGTCGTTATTTTTTGTTATTGGGTTGCTGGATTTTCTATTTGGATTTTGTACTTGTGATTCTTCAACCCTAGGTATGAATTTTGTTTTTTGTAATAATAATTGTTGAAACCTTGATTAATTGTTGGTTCTAACCTTGTTGTTGATTGCTTGAAGCATGATTAGTTTTTGAAGCATTGATTGATTAATTGATTAGGGTAAGGTTGTGTTGTGTCGTTCCAAGATGAATACGATTGTTTTGCTTTGTGATGCTTGCTGGTTGTTATTTGATCTCACCGCATTTCAGCATTTGATCAATGAAATGTTTTGCAAACATTCAGTTTTTGGTTTGCATTTCCATATATTGACTTGGATTTATACCTTACTAAAAGTTATCCAACGGAATAAGTCAAGCTGATCTCATGAAAATCCCAAATGACTAATAAGATTGAATGACAAACTTGGATCAGTTGGATGTTGGCATTTTATATTTGGTTGGTTGTTTTTGTTATTTGATTTTTGAGTTTGTATTTGAATGAGATCATAACATTCTGGTTTATGTAGTACTTTTAATTTGGATGATATTTTAAAGTTTATATTAGAATATAATTATGTTTTAATGTGTTTATTTATATTTTTTTTATTTTTTTTATAAAACGGTTTTTGCGGTTCAACCACGGTTGAACCGGTTGAACCGGTTGAACTTATGAACCAGTGAACCAGTAGCTAGAGCGGTTTGATGACCAATTCGGTTTTCAGAACCTTGCAAATCAGAAAATAAGGAAAACAAAAGTTACAAAACCAGTGAGCGATAGGCGGAGCATAGAGGTTTGCGGCGCACCATTACAATGGAATTCGAACTCCCAAACAAGGCCTTAACCACCATGCGCTTTTCGGAGCTGAATCCGCCGCTATCAGAGAAGGTTCTCGAAGCCTTATCGGAATCTGGGTTCAACTTCTGCACGCCGGTTCAAGCCGCCACCATTCCCTTGCTCTGCAGCTTCAAGGATGTCGCTGTCGATGCCGCCACTGGTTCAGGCAAAACCTTAGCTTTTGTCATCCCTCTTGTTGAGATTCTTCGACGCTCCTCTTCTAACCCCAAGCCTCATCAGGTTCGTTCTTCACCCGTTACTTTTCTTTTGTACCACTGTATGAAGCTTGGTAATTGAAATTTATAAGGTATATTAAGGACTAGTATTGGAATAAGTATCATTCAACTATTAACCTTTCAGCTTCGAAGGATAAAATTCCATTGGCCTCTTTAATTATTTATTTTTAGCTGCTATGACTTTGGGGAATGAAAGACTTGGAATAGGGGTTACTGGATAGAAGTGTGTTAAATGCTGGTTTTTTTTTTTTTGCTTATACTAGGTACTAGGAATAATCATATCCCCTACAAGGGAGCTATCACATCAAATATATCATGTTGCACAACCTTTCATTTCAACTTTAGCGAATGTTAAGTCCATGCTGCTTGTTGGTGGAGTTGAAGTGAAATCAGACATGAAGAAGATAGAGGAAGAAGGCGCTAACATACTAATTGGCACACCTGGGCGGTTGTATGACATAATGAACCGGATGGATTTCTTGGATTTCAAAAACTTCGAGGTATATAATACTTTTCGGTTTCACAGTTAGTTTTCAAGGATGATTTGATAGTATGTGACTATGTTTGCACGTGTGTGAGATAGTGTGCATATATAACTTTAGAAAGAATGTTGGAGGTTTAATGTGGTTCTTGATCTTTTATGGGACATATGCATTTTTCACTTAGCAGAGGACCAAAAGTCCAAGACTTAACGATGCAATGTTATGAACTAGGTTCACCTGGAAAATTTGACTTAAAGTGATAGAATGCTTGGTTTGATTTTGCTTTTTTTGGAAGATGACAGTATTGTGTTTATAACTGTGCTTACAGATTTTGATTTTAGACGAGGCTGATAGACTTTTAGATATGGGATTCCAGAAGCAGATAACTTCCATTATATCTCTTTTGCCTAAGCTTCGAAGAACTGGCCTGTTTTCTGCTACTCAAACTGAGGCTGTTGAAGAGCTTGCTAGAGCAGGATTAAGAAATCCTGTGAGGGTTGAAGTTCGGGCAGAGGCGAAACTTTTAAATGCTCCTGCAGCATCAAAACAACCTGAATCTACAAAAACACCTTCTGGGCTTCAAATTGAGGTATGAAGTATTCCATCCTAGTGCATATCATAAGTAACTTTGCTATCCAATGGTTTCCCTCCTCCATTTCAGCACTAAGTCCAAGTCACTTCAATATATTTGGTATTTAGCAGCTAGACTCTAGCGTCCCTACCCTAATTCATATATGTTTAAGGTATTGCTAATTCATGTCATGACACCATTCATGCTCAGCTTTTTTCTTATATTCAGCTTCTTGTCATTTTGATTTTGCAGTACTTGGAATGTGAGGCAGATAAGAAGCCATCACAGCTAGTAGACATCCTTATTAAGAATCGCTCAAGAAAAGTTATAATGTGAGATAAATATTAACCATAATCAATAGTGTAATCTGAGTAGTAAAATTTTAGCGTATCTTGCTCAAAAGGTGATTTTGACTCCAATACAGATATTTCATGACTTGTGCTTGCGTTGACTATTGGGGAGTTGTCCTTCCACGCCTTTCTGTTTTGAAAGGCTTCTCCTTGGTTCCTCTTCATGGAAAGATGAAGCAGGTAAAAGCCTTTCTGTTACCATTTGTCAATATAGAAGCTTAATATTCTGTAAATCAATGATAGTTTCTTCATCACTCTCAAGTATTGCTTAACTCTTACTGTTTGTATGGTTAATTGATTATGAATTTCTTTGTTGCTGTATAGACTGTTAGGGAGAAAGCATTAGCCTCCTTTACATCCCTTTCAAATGGAGTTCTGCTATGTACAGATGTTGCAGCACGTGGACTTGACATACCAGGTGTAGATTGTATAGTGCAGGTACCTTCTTGACCATATTTATATGCAGTTTGACTCTCTGTTGATTGGTGTGTTTTATCATCTTCTGGTTTTGGATGCCAAAGTAAATTATTCATTGTCATTCAAATGTTCTCTTGATATCTTACCATTTGAATTCATACATTGACTGAATGATCTTGATATGTTCCCTGTTTCTGCACAGTATGATCCTCCTCAAGATCCAAATGTTTTCATACACAGAGTTGGTCGAACTGCTCGGCTGGGTAAACAAGGTCATGCAGTTGTCTTCTTATTGCCAAAGGTATCGTCGAGTGTGTTCATGTTTTAATGCGTTTCCACATTTCCCAATACAAGATTCAAGTGTGTTCCTTTTTCGGTTAACTAACTTGTATAAGTGTTTAGGAGGAGTCTTACGTAGAATTCCTACGTATAAGAAGAGTCCCTCTTCAAGAGAGAAAATGCTCTGATAATGCACCTGATGTTGTACCTCAGGTTTGTTTGCGCCCTTATCATCTTATTTATTTTGTTCTTGACTATTTTAATCATACAAGGGTAGGACTCATGCTCATTAGTGGTTAATAAATTTTTAATAATATAATAAAGACCCCTTTTTATGCTGGTTAGTAATAGTCAATAGAGCTATGAATTGCTTAATAATTTTTCTAATAGAGGCAACATACTGATTTGTAGAAATAAATTCTCTGATACTACTAAGAAAAGCCCTTATGGCTACTTAGGCTGATGCTGATATTGCTGATTCACTCTTGGATGTATTTTGTGTTGATTGATTGTTTGCACAAACATGCATATCAATCTTATATTTATCAAAGTTTGGATGACAATTGTATACAACATACAAAATTATAATTTGTTTCCCAACTCCTGATAACTATATTACTAAAATATGGTTCAGATTCGTTCTGCTGCGAAAAAAGATCGTGATGTTATGGAGAAAGGAGTCAGGGCATTTGTTTCCTACATCCGTGCGTACAAGGAGCATCACTGTTCATATATTTTTAGGTGAGCAATGTTTATGAGAAGTGTTGTTTGTCTTTCTATAAATTCGTTAAAGCATCATAATTTGCAAAGAAATGCTCACCCTACTTACAGGTGGAAAGAACTTGAAATTGGTAAATTGGCCATGGGACATGGCTTATTGCAACTTCCTCTAATGCCAGAGGTAAAACATCACTCACTTTCTACTGAGGGATTTGTACCAGTTGATGATATCAATTTGGAGGACATTAAATACAGGTAAATGCAAAATTCATGCATAACCCTTCTGTGGTAAAAGCATCAAATGTACCACTCTTTATTTAATAGAAAATCTATCATGCTTATTGTCATATTTTCCAAGAGATGATGATTGAAGCAAGTAACTTGATGTGCATGACTGGATTTGAAGCTCACCAATGTCTAGTTGGAGCTATGTGGAGGCTTAATAGTCTTGGTCTTAGCTAGATTAACCAATTATTTATTTTTGATGCCCTTTCTAATATGTTAGACTGATGGAAACTATACAGTTCTTATTGCATAAATTTGTATTTTTAGGTTGAATGCACCATATTCAATTTAGTGCCTTTCATTGTAATTAAAAATATAATTGTTCCTTTTCTCTTGGAATCCTGTGCTGATACTTTCAACTATTTAGAGATAAATCTCGTGAAAAACAAAGGAAGAAAAACCTGCAAGCAAAGAAAGAAGCGAAAGAGAAGGAGAAAGAGGCAAAACCAGAAAAGCCAAGCAAAACTCCCAGTGCACCTACTGCCATGAGGAAGAAAACAGCCCGACAGAGACGTGCTCAGCAGACAATTGAAGATGAGGAAGAGTTGATGCAAGATTACCGCTTGTTGAAGAAACTGAAGAAAGGGACTATAGATGAGAATGAATATGCTAAGTTGACAGGCGCTGAGGAATTACTCTGAATACCAATTTTGTGTGTTGTGGAAAGAAGTGTGTTTAGTTTAGTGCAATATTAGCTAGAAAATTGCAGCATCCTTTGATGCCACATTTTTTCTCTTGGCATTCTCCGAAAGGTCTGGGATTAAGACATCTCTCTCTACTGATGGCATCGTCGCATCGAGTCCAGAGAACTGATTTCCATTCTGCAGCTCAGAGAGTTGAATTGGCTCAATGACTTCTGCAGCTGATTATACTGGTAAAGCAACGACAAAATGCTTAAGTTTGGGGTAAGGCACAATTTCTTCAATGAGAAAAACAGGGCCTTTTAAAAAATTACCAACACAATAGTTGATTTTGGGACTTGTTTTTGTTCAATCTACGATTTGTGTTATTCTTTACTTAGGGTGCATCATCCATGTAACTTTGATTAGTCTGATAGTGTCAGAATCTGTAGAAGTGTAGAACTGTAGAAGCATAATTATGTTCTAGTTATTTGTTACGTTAATCAACAGTCATAAACTCATAATAGAATTTTGCCTTGTACTTATTACTGATATTAATTCATTTAAGATTTAAGCCCCTCACCTTGTTGGTGGTGATTTACATTTTATTTTATTTTTCTGAAGAAGTTTTACCCTTGAAGTAGTTCAGTAGTTCTGTCCATGAAAGTGTTGAATTTAAAATTTACATTGAATTGAATATTTTCTTAGGTAACTTATACTGACCTCCTAGGATTCAACGGTATTTTAATACACGATATACCTTCATTTTACAAAAAGATATACTAACCTCCATTTAAGTTACACGACATTCGGAAGATTGATATACATAATAAACCTAAATCCTCTCTCCTTGTTAGTCTGCTAGGGTTCCCGAACACTAACAGAGTATAGTGAGCTGTCTATTTTCCTACAACAAATCGTGCCTCACTATCGCCAAGTGCTGCATTGTATCGGTTTTCATATCCTTTAAGATGGAAGGAACGTCGTCAGAGACAACACAAGAAACAACGGAACGAAGAGAAGTCACAATAGAAGGCCTAAATGAATTTATAGAGTTTGAACTTTGAAGATGGTGATGTAATAGGAGTGGAGAAATGCAAACATAGTGTGGTTGGGAAACTGATCACGGACAAGACCATAAACCCAATATGGGTTCAAACTACAAAGAGGCAGACATGAAGTAGGTGCTGAAAGGAAACCCATGGATTTTTAGAAATTCATGGCTCATGGTTAAAAGGTGGGAGAGGGACATAAGTCCTACAGATATGAAGTTCACAAGAGCAGAAGTCAAGCTACAACTTTGGAACATGCCAGAGCATTGCAAAACGATAGTTTTGAGGAAGAAAATAGCAGCTAAAGATGGAAAAGTCAAGGAATGTAGTCTTTTCTCAGCTGGGCCAGGGAAAGAAAGCTTCCTGAAAGCAACAGTAGATATGGAGATAACGGAACCGCTTAGAAGAGGAATCACCATGGGAAGCAAGTTTAGGTATGAAAGGCTCCCAACCTTCTGTTATGCCTGCGGAGTGATAGGCCATGATGAAACAAACTGTGGGAAGTGGAATCGGAAGAGGAGGACAATGATGCCAAACCAAGAGATTGGGGACCATGGGTCACCGTGGACACAATGGGAGCAAAAATGGATTTTGAAGGAAATATGCCAAACAACAATTATACAAAGGTGAACAAAGAAGAGAAAACGAGCGTGATGGCGAAATTGGCCAGCCTCACTATGAAGGATACAAACCTGCAAACAAATGAGAAAGAGACTGCAGAAGCAAGCCACAGAAAAAGTACTGAGGAGGTGAAGGAAGGGAAGAAGACAGGGAATGAAGATGAGAACCAAATTAGAACTGAAATCGGAGAGCAAAAGAAATGGCAACAACAAGAAACAAAACATGAAACTCAGAACAAGAAATGGAAAAGGATGGCACGAGAGGCTCTGGTCAAGACCACAGCTGAAAGGAAAAAGGAGATGGAGCTGGGGAAAAGGAAGAATGGTGAAACCATAAAAATAGAGACTGATCAGGAGGAAATACCCACCAAGAGGCAACCTTACGAGACGGAGGAACACTTGGCAGAGGTTGCAAAGCAGCCCTGCCAGGGAACACGAGGCTCCTAAGTTGTAACTGCCGCGAACTTGAAAATCCATGGGCAGTTAGAGCTCTTAACAACCTCTTGAAACAAGAAGATCCCAACCTTGTGTTCCTCATGGAAACAAGGAGAAAAACAGAGGAGGATTAGTTAATGTTATGGGAACCGACTGTGATGGAGAAGGAAAGCAACGGTTAGGAGGATTAGCAGTTTTATGGGACAGCACATTGGAAGTAGAGATAACATCCATGTGGACATGATCATTCAAGGAAATGGAAGAGGGCAAGCATGGAGAATCACAGGTTTTTATGGTAATCCAAAGGCAACAAATAAACAAAGATCATGGGATCACCTAAATTTCTTGGGGCAAACCAAAAACATGTCGTGGTTAGTGTGTGGAGATTTTAATCAAGTTTTGGAGCAAAAAGAGAAACTCGGAGGGCTGCCAGTGACTTATACTCAAGTAAAAGCAAATATTCAAGAAAGGCTAGATAGAGCAGTGGCAACAATAGATTGGAAGGAAGCATTCCCGGAAGGAGTGGTAAAGCATCTTCAAAGATACAGATCAGACCATTGTCCAATCCTAATCGATGTTCATGGGGAGAGCTTAAAAAGGAAGAAGAGGCCATATATTTTCAGATTCTAAGAAATGTGGCTTAGAGTCTCTGAATTCAAAGATATTATCAAAAGAAGCTGGGCAGTGAACTATGATCAGATTGAAGAGAAACTAGGAAAGTGCAGCAAAGCATTGCAAGAATGGAGGAAAGAGAAATTTGGGGAGCTTCCGAAACAAATAAAGGAAAAACAAGAACTCATACGACAACTTATATCTCACTCACAAACTGAAGAAACAATTCTGAATTTGAAAACGGCACAGGCAGACTTAGACGAAGAAGAATCTCTATGAAGAAGACAAGAAAATTGAAGGAACCATTGTAAAATACTATGAGTAACTGTTTAAGGCGGAGGGAATTAGAGGGAGAATATCACGGAAAGCTTACAACATCCTGGACAGCGACTTCACTAGAGAGGAGGTTAAGGAAGCTCTGAAGCAAATGTAGCCAATGAAATCCCCAGGGCCTGATGGAATGCCAATGTGGGACATCGTGGGAGTAGACACAACGAATTAGGTGCTTATGGAGGTGAGTTGGCGGATTTGAACAAGATGCACATCTGCCTAATTCCTAAAACCAAGAACCCGAAGCATACAAAAGAATTCAGAAAGATTGATTACTGACAATGCTTTGATAGCTTTTGATGATATCTTCTATTTTATGAGGAAGAGGAAGGAGGGAACAAAATGCTACATGGGGCTGAAGCTAAATATGGCTAAAGCCTACGATAGGATTGAATGACAATTTCTTCTAGAGGTTTTAAAAGTCATGGGCTTCCCTAACAAATGAATTCAACTGATTGACAGATGTATAAATTCAGTATCCTTTGCAATTTTAATTAATGGTGCACCTTCCAAGATTTTAGTTTGGGTGTCATTAAAGAAAAAAAAATCTTTTTTTATTTTTTTAAATTTTTTTAGTGTATTTAGTAAATTTTTAATAATAAAAATAAAAATATAAGAAAAATAAAAAAAAATATATTTTTTTTGAGAAGTTGTAATTTACATTTTAAATTTTTTTTTTAAAAAAATATTTTTATATTATTATATCCAAACATAATTGATAGATAATTTTTTTTATAAAATATTCAAACATAAAATTATTTTATTTTTTTCATAAAATCTTTAAAAAAAATAACTCAAAAAAAAATCTTTGTTTTAGAAGTTCATCTAAACAAACTCTTAATCCCATAAGAGAGATTAGACAAGAAAATCCCTTTATTTTTTCATCCTTTGTGCAGAAGTATTCTCTAGTTTGTTGATCAAAGCTCAAGAAAAAAAGATGATCCGAGGAATTAAAATAGCAAGACAAGCACAAGAGATTTCACACCTATTTTTTGCAATATCATTTTTATAACAACATCAGATCAAGATATAACAGTAGTGAAAGATATCTATCGATAAAATATAATTTAAGAGATGATGGATATCTTTTAGAAATTTAGAATATTTATTTAATTAATTTTGGAGCAGAATAAAATTTTAATCGGGTGAAGGATGTACATGAGAATTTTTTAAATTAAAAATTCTTATTTAAATTAATTTTAAAAAAATATATAATTTCATGAGAGTGATGGACATGTTTAAGAAATTAATAATATTTTTTATTAATCAAAAGTTATTTTTTATATTAACTTTGGTGTAAAATAATAAATTTGCTTGGTGAGAGGAAAGAGTTAGAAATTTTTTAATTTTGCTTTAACGAAAAATTTTTTATATAATTTTTTGTCAAAATATAATTTTAAAAGAGTGATGGGTGTGATTTATAAATTTATAATTTTTTGCTTTAACAAAAAATATTTTTTCATTTATTTTGGTTCAAAGTATTATTTTAATCATGCAAAGAAAATGGGTTAGAAATTTTTGAATTTTTGTTCTAATAAAATTAATTTTTTATTTAAAAAATTTGGATGAAATATAATTGCAGAACAATATGTGAGATATATTTTTAAAATATGTGATAAGTTATGTTTGAAAGTTACATCTCCTTTTAAAGTTATAACCTGTTCAAAAGTTGCAACTTGTTAAACCATTGTAACTTATTGAATAGTTATATCTTCTGAAATAAATTTTTTTATTTATGAGTACATAGTTGGTGCTTATATTTTTTAGAAATTTGTAATATTTTTTTTCATAGACAATATTTTTTATATCAATTTTTGTATAAAATATTATTTTAAATGGGTCAAATGAATATGTTAGAAATATTTTATTGTTTAATTTATTAAAAAATATTATCTTTTATGAATTTTGGTTAAAGTATAATTTAAGAGAGTTATGAATGTGATAAAAAATTTTATTTAATCTAAAATTTTTTTATATTAATTTCGTAGTATATTAATTGAAATCGGTGATATGAATGTGTTAAAAAAAATAAATTTTATTTTTTATCTCAATTTTTGATAAAATATAATTTCAAGAGACGATGAATATCTTTTAGAAATTTAGAACAGTTTTTTTAATTAATTTTGAAGTAAAATAAAATTTTTATCGAGTGAAAGATGTGGGTGGAAACTTTTTTAATTTTTCTTTAATAAAAAATTATTATTAATTTGAATTTTCAAAAAATATATAATTTAATGATAGTGATTGTCATGTTCTAGAAATTAATAACATTTTTTGTTAATCAAAAAGTATAGTTTGTATCATTTTGGTGTAAAATATTAAATTAGCTTAATAAGAGGAAATAGTTAAAAAATTTTTCCAGCTTTAGTGAAAATCTTTTTATATGATTTTTTGTCAAAATATAACTTTAGAAGTGTGTTAGGTGTGATTTAGAAATTTATAATTTTTACTTTAACCGAAAAATAAATATTTATGTATAAAATATTATTTTAATCTTGTGAAGCAAATGGATTAGAAATTTTCTAATTTTTGTTTTAATAAGTTTCATTTTTTTTCCTGAATTTTGGAAAAAACATAATTTTAAGAGAGGGATGGGTATCTTTTAGAAATTTGTAATATTTTTCGTTGACAAAAATTATTTTTTATATTGATTTTCATGCAAAATATTAGTTTAAATAGGTCTCATAGATGGGTTAGAATAGTGTATTTTTTGCTTTATCAAAAACAAATATTTTTTATGAATTTTGATCAAAGTATAATTTCAAGAGAGTAATGAGTGTGATAAAATTTTTTTTATCATTTTTAATCTAAAAATATTTTTTATATTTATTTTGGAATAAATATTAATTTAACTTGGTGATAAGAAAGTGTCAAAAATATTTTAATTGTTGTTTTAATAAAATTTTATTTTTTATTTAAATTTTCAATAAAATATAATTTCAAGAGGTGATGGGTGTCTTTAGAAATTTAGAAAAATTTTCAAATTCATTTTGGTGCAAAACAAATCTTTAATTGGACGAAGGATATGCGTGAGAACTTTTTTAATTTCTTTTTAATTAAAATTATCATTTAAATAAATATTGAAAAAATATATAATTTCATGAGAGTGGTTGACATGTTCAAGAAATTAGTAACTTTTTTTTATTAAATAAAAATTAATTTATATTAATTTTGGTGTAAAATATTAAATTTGCTTGGTGAGAGAAAAAGGTCAGAAATTTTTTAATTTTGCTTTAGTGAAAATTTATTTTATATGACTTTTTGTCAAAATATAATTTTAAAAGAGTAATGAGTGTAATTTATAAATTTATAATTTTTTTGACCAAAAATATTTTTCATTTATTTTGGTCCAAAATATTAATTTAATCATGCAAATGAAATGGGTTAGAAATTTTTGAACTTTGGCTCTAATAAAATTTATTTTTTATCTAAATTTTGGACGAAATATAATTTCAAGACATAATGGATATCTTTTTAGAAATTTAGAATATTGTTTAATTAATTTTGGAGCAGAATAAAATTTTAATAAGGTGAAAGATGTGGCTAATTTTTTTGGATATGAACCTAGGTTTGGTGTAACGCCCGTTTATGGAGCTTAGAGGTGTTTAACAAGTGTGTGACGGCGGTTAGCTGACGGAGGGAAATCGGACGGTCCGATTTCTTGCAGGGATGGGGGGCACCGCGTGGTGATGTTGCATGCATGGAAGTCGGACCATACGATTTGTAGCATGCGGAGGGTTTTTTCTTTTTTGCCCAAGGAAATCGGACCTACCAATTTGAGGGCTAATTTCAAAAAAACTCTAGCTCACCCAAATCGGACCCAGCGATTTCTAGGTTTCAAAAATTTTATGGGCGGGCTGTCTAGTAATCGGACCGTCC
The DNA here is from genome assembly GCF_059453495.1 of Arachis ipaensis. Classification (NCBI taxonomy): domain Eukaryota; kingdom Viridiplantae; phylum Streptophyta; class Magnoliopsida; order Fabales; family Fabaceae; genus Arachis; species Arachis ipaensis. The sequence continues at coordinate 27,995,567 of NC_142435.1, forward strand.
GATTTATTAGTTCTAAAAATTTCGAATGGCCATACATGCGGTCGGATGGTCCGATTTGAGTGTGATAATATATATATATATATATATATATATATATATATATATATATATATATATATATATATATATGTACCCCCAATCTGAGCAGCTCATTTCATTCTTCTTCTTCGGTGCTACAACTCTCTAAATCTCTTCTCTGCAGATCTCTTCTTCTTTATTTGTAGATCTCTTCTTCTCTATTATCATGGATGATAGAGTAAGATTAAAAGTGTATTATCATGGCCATATTTTATTACAAACATCAGAAGGAGTGAAATTTGTGTGTGATAATCTGTTAGATATTATTATTCCATTCACACTGTCATTTGAAGAATTAAAAGAGGTCATTTGTGAGAAGATGGATTCTCAAATATCTAGGAGAGTGTCGTGTATTCTGTACAGATATCATATATCTGTCTTTGGTGGGTTCGTGCAATTTCAAATGAAATACGTGACCGACGAAGCCAGCATGCAAGAAATGTTTTCAGTGTATCTTGAAAGTCGGTCGCGAATGACGTTTATCGAATTGTATATCGAGTTCGAGCAATCTGTAGCGGACCGAGATATTGAATTGGAAGATTACAACAGTGATAGTGAAGAAGAGTTCGAAAGTAACTACGAGGTCGTTGATCCGGGTGTAGACGAAGATCAAGCTGACGAGGCTATGGTGGTAGATGTGGCGGATGTGGCAAATGCACTAGCAAATCAGCAGCCGTTTATGGAGCCGAGTTTCATGCGGTCGTTGGATTCGGAGGCCATGCATGCACCGGAGTTTCCTTAATATGTAAATGCAGGTGCGCCATTAATTTAAATTAAGATTTGTGATAGTATGATTTGTGCATGGATTTTGAGTTTAGGACAAATAATTAAGACAAGGGTAAATAGGCAAAATATAGCATGTAATTAGTAATTGTTTAACGTTTAATTATGAAGTGAACATGTAGGCTGAGAAATGTAGTGTTTTTCGTCGGTGTTGATAGAATCAAACTGGCTCGGCCGGTTCGATTGGACCGGCTAGCCGGTTCAACCAGACTGGCTTGTTCGAGCAAAATGATCGGTTTGACCAGACCGGCCATCTAGACCGGACCAGCCGGTCTGACCGGGCAGGGCATTAGGACGGGACTTGATGGTTCGACTGGACCGACCGGTTCAACTGACAGACCGGACCGGTCAGTTCGTCCGACAAACTGGTAAACCGAATCTTAGACCGGTCCGGTCCCATGGTGAGACCGCAGAAGGCAACGAAAATTGTTGAATTGTTAGTGAAAATTTTTTACTATGCTTTATTTTTTAATTACATAAGACCGGGTAGATCAGTTAAAGCAGTGATCTGACCGGTTCGATCACCGGTTCGGTTTTGAGAAGTACGTTTTCCATTGTTCTGTGCTTATTAGTTTATTACATTATTAGTTCTGACAAGTCTAAAATTTGTGATATTGTTGCCACAGAGCTTCCCCTTATGCCGGATGGTGAATTTACTGTGGGAATGAAATTCAGTTCTAGGGAGGCAGTAATTAAGGCGATGAAAGATTATACAATCCGCAGAGGTGTAGATTATCGGGTGCATGAGTCAGAACCGACGACATTCTATGCTACATAAATAAGTCCAAGACATGATACATAAATAAGTCCAACACATGCTATATAAATAAGTTCACGACAAGATACATAAGTAAGTCCAACATCATTTTCTCATCGCCCATTTTACATCTTTGACTAATTTCTTGCATTTCTTTGCAACCTTCTTAAAAACGGATGGGGTATACCGACTAGCGCTCCGCCGAGGGGGTCAGCTCTAAGGTTGTATCCTTTTCCTTTTTCGCCAGTGGTTGTACCTATGAAAACATTCGATAACCAACTAATCAAATCAACTAATCAACTCAAATAATCAATAACCAACTAATTCAACAAACAACTAATTCAATAATCAACTCGAATAATCAATAATCAAGTCAAATAATCAATGACCAACTAATTAAATCAACTAATCAACTCAAATAATCAATAACCAACTAATTCAACAAACAACTAATTCAATAATCAACAATCAATCCAAATAATCAATGACCAACAAATCGTTTTACCTGCAGTAGGCGCTGAACCATCATCCGGACCATCACCCCCGTCATCATCATCCTCACCATCCGCCTCATCCTCATCGTCGTCCTCATCGTCATCCTCATCCCCATCTGGATGGTCAACCAGAAAGTCATCATTGTCCTCATCAACTGGCTGGTAGCTCTCTAGAATGAGATTCATCGGAATACGACGATCAATTTCGCTCTGTATGATACCCGTCATGGCATCATCACTCATACTAGAGTCAACAGAAACTCTACCTCCGAAAGTACCAGAGGAAGTGAGCTGTCGAGGTCTCGTATCCAATGACAATCTACCTGGAGTAATCCCACTCGGTTGGGCCATCTGGTCGGTGGGAATGTCTCTGTAAGCTGGATATGAGTAACCTGGCACAGGAGCCATGAACCCAAGTAGCTGGCTAAAAGAACCCTGTTCACCTGATTCTTGGTGCGTGACACTCCAGTACTGCTGATATACTGGTGGAGTCAAGTAATCCGCAGAATGCGTGTCAGGAATGTATGGAGTGAACTGCTCAGGCTCTTGTTGTGCCTGTGTTTGTGAGGGGGCGGCAGTGGTTGCGGTGGCGATGGTGGTGGCGGTGATTGTACTCCTTGGTTCTCCTGATTATGCATAGGATCACCAGGCTGATTCTCTTGCGGTTCGATCTGTGACAGATGCAAGTGGTCACCAAATGTACCTCGGTACCAATGCAAGTAGATATCTGCCTGATGCTGTGAGGGCACCGTGTCATCGACAAGAACATGACTATACCGGTTCATCCAATGCATAACCCAGAATGATGGGTTCCAGACCAATCTTGATTCTTCGGACCTGTCAGAACTTCGCCGTGTGCTTCACCTAGGTCTCGCTCCTGATTAGGAATGCCCTAAGTCAAGCCAAATTGCCTCATCAGTCTATCAGATGTATGCCACTCAATACATTCAAAAGATATAAGTGGAACTGTGGCACTCCAAATAGCAGAATGCTGATGGATGTCAGGAGGAATCACGTCCGGATCGGTCCTTCCAATTGCATAAGCCTCCCAAACAAACTGCACACATTATGCAAGTAACCGAGGATTACACACAGAATAATAACACGGCTAAATGAAAAGAACTACTTATTTATTACAACAAACATGTCCTTCTTGCAGAACATCCAGATCTCTCCTATAGTTCTCAAGGGTACGAAATCTGTAAGGCCGATTCTGACGTTCCCAGTTATGCCACCTGACATCAAGCGAGTCGCTAACTTACATTTATGGATACAATTTAAAATACACTATTTAAAAGCGTTTAGTAATTAAATTTACCTATTTGCAATCGGAAAGATTCGAGGATTGCTTGGAATCGGCGCAATGAACGGTAGACGAGTCCAAGCCCATGCAAGCAACAGTGTCAGCGGACCATCAATCTCCTTACAGTCGACCCGAGTTGCTCTACACAACGATCTATACAGGTGTGCCAGGCAGGCCGATCCCCAGCTGAACTGTATGATCCCAACAAAGTTACGAAGTAACGGAAGAAACTTCCAGTGCACCCCTGATGCAGACTTATCTCCAAACATAACGGTCCCAAACAATAACATTATGTGGCACTTCACGTATTTCTGAATCTGGATATCATCAACCAACACTAACCGATCTTTCAATGCTCGAAACCAAACCAACTTGATGAAACTTCCCCTGCAGTCTGCCTTCATAGGTGCAACACCAAACTGGTCCAAGCATTCAGTCTCTAAAGCCTCATAACTGCTCAGTGTCGGTCCCGTAACTGGCAAAACAGTTGTCGGAAGACCAAGAATTAACGCCACATCCTCCAGTGTCACAGCACACTCACCAACCGGAAAGTGAAACGTGTGGGTCTCAGGGCGCCATCTCTCGACCAGAGCATTAACCAATGCCGACTGACATTGGACAACTCCAATCTGTGAAACATGATAAAAGCCTGTGTCCCGTAAATATCCCTCCACTATTGGTGTAAGGCCCAGAACTTTTGAAAAGTCTTATTATGACCAAGTCTCAGATCATATGGTTATTTATAGCCTTAATTTCAGAAATTATTTTTATTAAAAATAATTAAGGCAAGTTTTGACTTATTGGATTTGAGATAAGTTATGATTATTATCCAATTTTATAATTATTGGATTATTTTCTATATTTAAAGTATAAAGTTGATAGTTATGAAATAATAAGGATTTTATATGGTTTGGATTGAATAAGTAATATTTTAAGTATTAATACTGCTATTTTGGAAAATGAAGAAATCAAGTATATTATTTCTAATTATTTGATTTGGACATTTTATTGAAAATAATTTGTGAAAGTGATGAACAAATAGTATTTTCTATATATAATTAGTGTTGAATTTAATTGAGTTTCAATTACTATATTACCCCTACTTTTATTTGAAATTACAAAAGTAACCCTAACCCTAATTTTGATACACCCATTCCCTGAAACCAACCTCCTTCACGCTGCGCAGCCTCCAGGCTTTCCTTCATCCTCCTTCTGCGCAGCCCTATGTGAAACACACACACACACACACACTGTTCTTTGAGAAACCAACGAAGAGAAATAAAGGAAAGGCAGAAATCGGGAGAACGGAAGAGAGAAGGGAGGAAAGGGGCTGTCTGCCAGCGCCACTGGGTTCTGCCGCCACCGCCGAGAGCTACACGTGGGGAGCCGTTCTGCCGCCGCGCCCTGCCCAGTTGAGGCCGCCGCTGCCGTTCGCGAGGTCGCTTCCGTCACAGATCGGAACTGAGGCGAGAGAGGAAGAGTCTGACGGGAGGGCATGCGCGTGAGAAGGGAGGAAGGCTTCGCGAAGAGCGTCGTGCCGCCACCGCTACCCGTGCCTTCGCCATCGCCATTCCGTCTCAACCTGGCGTCGCCGTCGTGCCCTGGCGCCAGTAATGGAGGACGCCACCGTCGTCTGAGAAGAACCCGACGCGAGAGAGAGGGGGAACCCACCCGCGACGCCGCTGGAGCTTCCATTGCCGTCAGAAGCTGCCGCCGTCCAGCCAGATGCTGCGGTGGTCGTCGCCTGTTGTGAATGGCTGCCGGAGAAGTGGTTGTGGCTGCCGGAGCCACACCGGAGCTTCTGGCCGTTTCTGCCACTTTAGACCCCGCTGCCGTCGCCGGAAAACGCCTCTGCCGCCGTCAAGATCCAATGCCGGTAAGGGTTTTTTTTGGAATTTCTGTCCTTTTTGAATTCCGAGGTTACTATGGTCACTGCCTGTTGGTTTCAGTCATCGTGATTGGAATTTGTCGCCGCTGCCGCTTGGGGTGGCTGCCGGGCTGCCGCCGAGCCGGTTCGGAGACCGCCGCTGTGTCGGTTCAGCCGTTCCTCCTTCGATTCGGTAAGCGTTTTTGATTTGAAAGTCCTTTAGTTACTGTTCTGTTATCATACGCTGAGGTTGTGGCATTAATCGCTATACGATTGAGTTTCGGTTGTTGTATGTTGCGATTAGAGTTGTTGAGACTGTTGCGAAAGTGGCTTGGAACCGAGGTTTTGGCTGCCGGGATTTCGATTGTTGATCTCGGGCTGAGGCGGAAAGGATTCTGTGATGCGTTTGGATTATGGATTTGTGTTTTGAGGTTGGGGCGCTTTCCAAAAACTATGTTTTATGTATTGGAATTATTACATATGAATACTGATATGAGACAATCGGTATTTGGTGATTGTATCTGCCTTGTGTGTTATTTGATTGTCTCGAATGGTTAAGGATGCTTGTTGGGCTGAATTGTTGTGCGGCTTGTGAAATATAATGTTTTGATGTTAATTCTTTAAAGATTTGAAATCTGAGTTTGATCCGTTGAGAATTGAGTTGAATTGAGTTAATTATCTTGATAATGTGAAAAGCCGAACGCACTTTTGAAATCAGCCTGGTTTACTTTAATTGACTTGGTTTTGGACAAATGATTTGTTATTGAGCCGTTTCTTTAAAGCTTTAGAAATGAGTTAAATCGGTTGATATTGAGTTGATTTCTGAAATGGTTTCCTTGAGATATGCCACTGAGGCGACTGTTGGATTTAGCTTGCTTTTGAATTGATTTCTGGTTTTGGGCTGTTGAAAAGGATTATGAAACGGTTTAGTTGGGACCCGAACCGGGTGGCAAAGTCCAAGTTTTAGGGGAGGTGCTGCCAAAATTTCTATAAAATCCGAGTCTTTATTGAAATGTTGTTCGGAGAATGATGAGTTAAAGACTTCTGCTATTTTATTTGAATTATCAAGAAAGGGATGATTCATACTTTTGAAATGAATTATTAAAGAAGGAATTGTGATTTAGTCTTGCTTCTTAAGAAATGCATTGTATCTCTTTCAGGAGAAAGTTATTTAGATGAAACTTGTGTTTTAAAGCTAATTGAATGTGAAAAGGGTTTATGCCTTTGAATTTGCCTTGGGAGTTTCGATTAAAGAGTTTTAATGATTTTGAAAAGACCTGACTGTCTATTGACAAGTTTCATTTTTAAATGTTTTGAGAAAGGTTTTAAGTACTCTTTGAATTCTGAACTTTTGCAAGACTAAAACAATTTCGAACAGTTGAAATACTTTAGAATTTATCATGGGGGTTGAAGCTGGTTTTGCCTAGGTAAAGGAAACGGCTTTAAAAGAAGTAAATGATTACGTGACTCGGTTTGGCTTAGATCCTATTTTATTACTCAAGTCGGAAAGCCAATGTTTTAATGATTTTAAATGAATTTGGCGAAATAAGTTATGTTATTCTCCCCTAAAGACTTGGGACTCTGCCGAGAAACTTTTGTTATAAAATCCCATTGTTGGATGGGTGATTTTGAATATCTCAAAGAGGCTTTTAACTTGCCATGATTATGGAAGTTTTGGAAAGAGGATGCCGAGAGTGGCATTGTTTTGAAAGGAGAATTTACCTTGAGTAAAAGTGGCTTATGAGCCTGAGATGATTTGAGAAATGAGATCTTTAAAGCTAAGGCTGAAAAGAGTTGAAACTTGATTTCAAAGTGAAATGAGTTGAGAAAATGATTTATGGCTTAAATGCCGATTTCATGAATTTGATGATTTTGAATGTGGAAGTGCTGTTTTGTTGAGAGCCGGAATGGCTGTGTATGTTTATACATATTGATTGGTTCTGGATTGAACCGTGAGCCGAAATGGCTGTGTATGATATGAATATTGGCTGGTTCTGGAATGAACCGTGAGCCGGATGGCTGAGATGGATGTTGATCCATGGATGAGATTGATTGCATGTTTATGCTGAATCATTGATAAATGTGAATGTTGCACTTCCATTATCTGAGATTACGAGTTTCCCTGGGTAGTAGCAGTGGCTAGCCACCACGTGCTCCAGGTTGAGACTTGATACTCTGTTGACCCTATGTCGTAAGTGTGGCCGGGCACTGTGAAAGCCCCGGATGAGCTCGCCCCCGTAAATATTCACCAATGAGGGTGATGGATATGGATCATGATTATGATCAAGTTTATGATGAGTATAACTCGAGTTGGGGATGCGCGACAGAGGGACAGTCCAATGGTTAGCTACCAGGACTTGTCGGGTTGGCTCTATAACCGACAGATGATATCATCAGCCACTAGGGATAGGCATTCATCATATGCATCTATGTGACATTGCTTGGGTGTGCATATTGTACTTGGCTTGCCTTTGTGATTAATTGCTAATTGTCCTACTTGCAATAACTGTTTGTTTGTGCCTGCATCTTCCTATTTGTGTTTGCATCTGGGACTCTGTTGGATTGTGGTGATTGGTTGTTGGTTGGATTGTTTGGGCCTAGGGCCGTGGCTGGAAAGAGATGAACTGATGGTTGATTTCGGTTTTGTGTTTCTGGTTTGAAAAAAAAATTATGAAAGGCTATTTTGGTTTCGCATAGATAAACCGTTTTGAAAGGCTTTTAAGTTTTTGAGAATTGAACGGTTCTTCTTTCCGAAAAGATTTCCGACTTTACTTTTATTGGAAACTGTTGTTTTTGAAAAGAGGCATAAGACGGTTATTAATCACTGATGCGGTTATCTTCACGTATCCTATTATAGTAATTCCCAAAAACCCTCTACTGAGAACCCTTTCGAGGATGATGTTCTCACCCCCCTACATTTTTCCCCTTTCAGGATATGGGCACAGAAGTCACGAAGAGTTTATTTAGTTATTGATATGTTCTGTATTGATGTAGATTATTTATTGTACCCTCGCCTTTATCTTGATATATTCTGTGAGAGGGATAGGGATTGTATTGGTTAATGCTTGTAAATATATTTGTATATATATATATATATATATATATATATATATATATATATATATATATATATATATGGATGTACTCTTTATGAGTTTTGTAAGTTGTATGGTATCTATGGATGTATGTTATCGGATGAAAGTATTTTTGGGAGTGATATTGCGGTTTAAAGTTTTAAACAGGCTCATATTTTAGTATTAAATAGTATAAAAGTCGTCGTAATGTCCGAGCTATCAGAGTTGCGCAGCCGGAAGCGTGAGCTTTGGTAGTTAGGGTGTTACATTATGGTATCAGAGCAGTTCTTCCTGTAGAGCCTGAGGAATGGACTGACTATGCTTCAATTGCATACTCTGAGTGTTTATCATGTATTAGGTCTTGTTGAATGACGAGGATTAGAGCTTTATGAACATGACGATCTATTGATTTAACGCTGTTAGTCTTGCATTGCATAATTCTTGGTATTAAGTTTGGCCAGCTTAATACTAGTGGATTTTGTATATGAAAGCACTGATGGGTTATCATAGATGAAATACGAGTTTTGGGTAAAGCGAATCGCGGGTTTTGAGAACGCTAGAAACTATTTCTCGAGGCTATTCAGTTGTGTCTTGAATTTCATTCGAGTCGACTTGTTCTTTCATGTCCTAACTTGAAGTTCTTGTTTGCTACTCCTTTCGAAAAGTAATTTGATGTTTCCACTCTATTTCTCTATTCATATGCATTCTTGTTTGATCTCAATTGCATATACTTGTTTGGAATCCATGTTGTCTCTGTCTTTTTCTGTTTGAGTTCTTCCTGATTCACATATCCCTTGATATAGCTTTGAACTTGTCTTAATGCGCTGTGCCTTTTAACTCCGAATTCCGAGTCCATTCTTTGAGAAATTGTTGATTCAGTTTTTCTCTTACTTGACAGTGATCCCAGCCAATTTTGAGATTTTATGAATCGCTGTTGAGTTGATATATACTTTTCTATATATGAAACTTTGAGATTACTTATACAGTTTAACAAATATTTATTTCCAATACCCCGCCTGTATTTTTACTGGATTATGGAGCTGCATTTACCTTAAATTACAATTTGACCTTCTAGTAATTTTACTATAGTTCCACTGCACAACTTCATTTGATTATGTATTTGGGTATTTTTCAAAATTTTGGAAAGAAAGAATTTTTCACTTTTATCCCGGTTGGGTTTCGTTTGACAAACTTTACTTAATTCATTTTGATTTGAGTTTGATTTAGCATACTAATGGGTTATGCCATTGTTGTTCTTTTGAAAATGTTGGATTCATAGCTTTCTTCTTATGAACGGAATCGTTCCTTCTTAAGCTTTTCACCTCTATGAACGTCATACGTGATTCTGTTCTTAACTAACCTTTTACATCTTGTGAAAATTACCATTGATCTTGGTTTGTCCTCTCTTGTGAATCTCATCCGTATGTGAGTTAGTTTGATTCGTTTCAAATTAGTGCATTGTTTATTCTCTCATTTTCTCTACAAGAGTTTTTAGTTAAAGATTTACCTTTGAGAAATTACTAATGATTGAGTTGTCTTTTCCTATGACTTTTGTATTCTTTTGGATCAATTGAAAGCTTGTTTGATGACTCATGCCTAGTGAATCTTGTTTGAACTACTTTGATTTAAGATCCTTTCTTGTATGGCTTGACTCCTTTTCAGTACATCTTAAACTTCTTGAATGTTCTTCTGAGATAGTGATTTCAAGAACCCTTTTGGAGTCTTGTTTTGAACCTTTTAAAGAAGTTTCGAATTCTCTTTGAAGAAATATTAAACGGAATTTATTTTCTGTTGTTTGATTGAGATTAGAACCATTGTCCAATTTTGACGAAATTAATTTAAAGTTGGCATCCGCCATTTTAAATGAAGTTTTGAAAAGCTTCCTTGTTTAGTGGAAACCGGTTTGTTTGTAACACACCACTTATTTCCTTACCAGATTGTGTGCAAATTTTTACCTTGGAGTTTCCTTTCTAAAAGGAGTTTAACTTCCTCTTTCATCCTTGCTATGAATGCTATACACGCTTGTTTGAATATGAACTTTGAGAATTTTTGAACAAGCATTTGATTTCTCTCCCGATTTTTATGAACTGCTTTTGGTTAAGTTGTGCATCTAATTACCTTTCTAAAATATTTGAAGAAATATTTTAGCCTTTAGCCAAACCCGTGTGCACCTTGTTTTTAGAACTCGACAAAATCTATTTCAACATGGACTTGCATTAAAGCAAAGCCACGATTATGCTTTTGTTACTCACTTGAAGGATGTTGTTAATTAACCTTACTTTTAGATTTCGAAGTGGTTTTTCCGCAAGTTTCGGTTCCTTTATGAACAATGTATTTGGAAGTACTTTTAATCGTGCTTTTGAGTTCTGTGAGCTTTGTCTTGGGTTTGAAATATTCTCTTCTGTAAACCTCATGCTTCCTCGACTCAGCTCGAGTTTGTTTCAAACTGATGCGCTGGTTTTCTTCCTATTGATCCTGTTGAACTACCTTGATCTAAGGGTTATTTTTGGAGTTGTCAATTAATTTATTTCTAGCAAACTTCATTGCTTGAGCGTCTTTGTTTATCTGGGAACTGGATACATTCTCTTAAATCTATGAGCATTATCCTTGATGTTGTTCCTCCTTGCTAGAGTCTTGTATCCTTCTGAGTAGACTCGAGAATTGTTTTGATATCACGTGCGACTTGTAGACGTAATAACGCGATGCGTTAGTTCCCTAAGACATGATATGTGTATATGGAAGGTGAAGCGGTAGGTGTGTAACGTTATGATGAGTTGTGGGTGTTTTGTCCCTTGCAAACGAACTTGCAGGTGTTAGGCTCATAATCGGCTATGAGGTTGTAAAGTGCTTGATGGAGTTAGAAAGTTGAAACTTTGAGGTTGATAAGAGATTAGTGTGCGGAAGTTAAGCACGTCGTTTTAATCCCATCATGTTTATAGCCTTCGATGCTCTGCCTTACCATCACATGTTTGAACCATGTCATCTTTGCTTTGTGAACGCCTATCTTGATTTGCACCCTATTTTGGCACCTCAAGTTTGTGAGGCATTGAGATCATATGACCTTGTGCATTGAGCCTATCTTATAATGTTTGCTTTACAATCACACTCCTGCCTTTGTACCTTTATGCATACGACCATCCAAGTATTTAAAAACCGTATATATGTTTATATGTTGAGATATTTTGCTTCTTTCTTAAATGTATTCAAAGGTGAACTGTTATAGAATTTCTTTCGTTTTGTATCAATTTTCGAGGGCAAAAATTTTTATAAGGTGGGTAGAATGTAAGGCCCAGAACTTTTGAAAAGTCTTATTATGACCAAGTCTCAGATCATATGGTTATTTATAGCCTTAATTTTAGAAATTATTTTTATTAAAAATAATTAAGGCAAGTTTTGACTTATTGGATTTGAGATAAGTTATGATTATTATCCAATTTTATAATTATTGGATTATTTTCTATATTTAAAGTATAAAGTTGATAGTTATGAAATAATAAGGATTTTATATGGTTTGGATTGAATAAGTAATATTTTAAGTATTAATACTGCTATTTTGGAAAATGAAGAAATCAAGTATATTATTTCTAATTATTTGATTTGGACATTTTATTGAAAATAATTTGTGAAAGTGATGAACAAATAGTATTTTCTATATATAATTAGTGTTGAATTTAATTGAGTTTCAATTACTATATTACCCCTACTTTTATTTGAAATTACAAAAGTAACCCTAACCCTAATTTTGATACACCCATTCCCTGAAACTAACCTCCTTCACGCTGCGCAGCCTCCAGGCTTTCCTTCATCCTCTTTCTGCGCAGCCCTATGTGAAACACACACACACACACACACACACTGTTCTTTGAGAAACCAACGAAGAGAAAGAAAGGAAAGGCAGAAATCGGGAGAACGGAAGAGAGAAGGGAGGAAAGGGGCTGTCTGCCGGCGCCACTGGGTTCTGCCGCCACCGCCGAGAGCTACACGTGGGGAGCCGTTCTGCCGCCGCGCCCTGCCCAGTTGAGGCCGCCGCTGCCGTTCGCGAGGTCGCTTCCGTCACAGATCGGAACTGAGGCGAGAGAGGAAGAGTCTGACGGGAGGGCATGCGCGTGAGAAGGGAGGAAGGCTTCGCGAAGAGCATCGCGCCGCCGCCGCTACCCGTGCCTTCGCCATCGCCATTCCATCTCAACCTGGCGTCGCCGTCGTGCCCTGGCGCCAGTAATGGAGGACGCCACTGTCGTCTGAGAAGAACCCGACGCGAGAGAGAGGGGGAAGCCACCCGCGACGCTGCCGGAGCTTCCATTGCCGTTAGAAGCTGCCGCCGTCCAGCCAGCTGCTGCGGTGGTCGTCGCCTGTTGTGAATGGCTGCCGGAGAAGTGGTTGTGGCTGCCGGAGCCACACCGGAGCTTCTGGCCGTTTCTGCCACTTTAGACCCCGCTGCCGTCGCCGGAAAACGCCTCTGCCGCCGTCGAGTTCCAATGCCGGTAAGGGTTTTATTTGGGATTTTTGTCCTTTTTGAATTCCGAGGTTACTATGGTCACTGCCTGTTGGTTTCAGTCATCGTGATTGGAATTTTTCGCCGCTGCCGCTTGGGGTGGCTGCCGGGCTGCCGCCGAGCCGGTTCGGAGACCGCCGCTGTGTCGGTTCAGCCGTTCCTCCTTCGGTTCGGTAAGCGTTTTTGATTTGAAAGTCCTTTAGTTACTGTTCTGTTATCATACGCTGAGGTTGTGGCATTAATCGCTATACGATTGAGTTTCGGTTGTTGTATGTTGCGATTAGAGTTGTTGAGACTGTTGCGAAAGTGGCTTGGAACCGAGGTTTTGGCTGCCGGGATTTTGATTGTTGATCTCGGGCTGAGGCGGAAAGGATTCTGTGACGCGTTTGGATTATGGATTTGTGTTTTGAGGTAGGGGCGCTTTCCAAAAACTATGTTTTATGTATTGGAATTATTACATATGGATACTGATATGAGACAATCGGTATTTGGTGATTGTATCTGCCTTGTGTGTTATTTGATTGTCTCGAATGGTTAAGGATGCTTGTTGGGCTGAATTGTTGTGCGGCTTGTGAAATATAATGTTTTGATGTTAATTCTTTAAAGATTTGAAATCTGAGTTTGATCCGTTGAGAATTGAGTTGAATTGAGTTAATTATCTTGATAATGTGAAAAGCCGAACGCACTTTTGAAATCAGCCTGGTTTACTTTAATTGACTTGGTTTTGGACAAATGATTTGTTATTGAGCCGTTTCTTTAAAGCTTTAGAAATGAGTTAAATCGGTTGATATTGAGTTGATTTCTGAAATGGTTTCCTTGAGATATGCCACTGAGGCGACTGTTGGATTTAGCTTGCTTTTGAATTGATTTCTGGTTTTGGGCTGTTGAAAAGGATTGTGAAACGGTTTAGTTGGGACCCGAACCGGGTGGCAAAGTCCAAGTTTTAGGGGAGGTGCTGCCAAAATTTCTATAAAATCCGAGTCTTTATTGAAATGTTGTTCGGAGAATGATGAGTTAAAGACTTCTGCTATTTTATTTGAATTATCAAGAAAGGGATGATTCATACTTTTGAAATGAATTATTAAAGAAGGAATTGTGATTTAGTCTTGCTTCTTAAGAAATGCATTGTATCTCTTTCAGGAGAAAGTTATTTAGATGAAACTTGTGTTTTAAAGCTAATTGAATGTGAAAAGGGTTTATGCCTTTGAATTTGCCTTGGGAGTTTCGATTAAAGAGTTTTAATGATTTTGAAAAGACCTGACTGTCTATTGACAAGTTTCATTTTTAAATGTTTTGAGAAAGGTTTTAAGTACTCTTTGAATTCTGAACTTTTGCAAGACTAAAACAATTTCGAACAGTTGAAATACTTTAGAATTTATCATGGGGGTTGAAGCTGGTTTTGCCTAGGTAAAGGAAACGGCTTTAAAAGAAGTAAATGATTACGTGACTCGGTTTGGCTTAGATCCTATTTTATTACTCAAGTCGGAAAGCCAATGTTTTAATGATTTTAAATGAATTTGGCGAAATAAGTTATGTTATTCTCCCCTAAAGACTTGGGACTCTGCTGAGAAACTTTTGTTATAAAATCCCATTGTTGGATGGGTGATTTTGAATATCTCAAAGAGGCTTTTAACTTGCCATGATTATGGAAGTTTTGGAAAGAGGATGCCGAGAGTGGCATTGTTTTGAAAGGAGAATTTACCTTGAGTAAAAGTGGCTTATGAGCCTGAGATGATTTGAGAAATGAGATCTTTAAAGCCAAGGCTGAAAAGAGTTGAAACTTGATTTCAAAGTGAAATGAGTTGAGAAAATGATTTATGGCTTAAATGCCGATTTCATGAATTTGATGATTTTGAATGTGGAAGTGCTGTTTTGTTGAGAGCCGGAATGGCTGTGTATGTTTATACATATTGATTGGTTCTGGATTGAACCGTGAGCCGGAATGGCTGTGTATGATATGAATATTGGCTGGTTCTGGAATGAACCGTGAGCCGGATGGCTGAGATGGATGTTGATCCATGGATGAGATTGATTGCATGTTTATGCTGAATCATTGATAAATGTGAATGTTGCACTTCCACTATCTGAGATTACGAGTTTTCCTGGGTAGTAGCAGTGGCTAGCCACCACGTGCTCCAGGTTGAGACTTGATACTCTGTTGACCCTATGTCGTAAGTGTGGCCGGGCACTGTGAAAGCCCCGGATGAGCTCGCCCCCGTAAATATTCACCAATGAGGGTGATGGATATGGATCATGATTATGATCAAGTTTATGATGAGTATAACTCGAGTTGGGGATGCGCGACAGAGGGACAGTCCAATGGTTAGCTACCAGGACTTGTCGGGTTGGCTCTATAACCGACAGATGATATCATCAGCCACTAGGGACAGGCATTCATCATATGCATCTATGTGACATTGCTTGGCTGTGCATATTGTACTTGGCTTGCCTTTGTGATTAATTGCTAATTGTCCTACTTGCAATAACTGTTTGTTTGTGCCTGCATCTTCCTATTTGTGTTTGCATCTGGGACTCTGTTGGATTGTGGTGATTGGTTGTTGGTTGCATTGTTTGGGCCTAGGGCCGTGGCTGGAAAGAGATGAACTGATGGTTGATTTCGGTTTTGTGTTTCTGGTTTGAAAAAAAAAATTATGAAAGGCTATTTTGGTTCCGCATAGATAAACCGTTTTGAAAGGCTTTTGAGTTTTTGAGAATTGAACGGTTCTTCTTTCTGAAAAGATTTCCGACTTTACTTTTATTGGAAACTGTTGTTTTTGAAAAGAGGCATAAGACGGTTATTAATCACTGATGTGGTTATCTTCACGTATCCTATTATAGTAATTCCCAAAAACCCTCTACTGAGAACCCTTTCGAGGATGATGTTCTCACCCCCCTACATTTTTCCCCTTTCAGGATATGGGCGCAGAAGTCACGAAGAGTTTATTTAGTTATTGATATGTTCTGTATTGATGTAGATTATTTATTGTACCCTCGCCTTTATCTTGATATATTCTGTGAGAGGGATAGGGATTGTATTGGTTAATGCTTGTAAATATATTTGTGTATATATATATATATATATGTATGTATATATGGATGTACTCTTTATGAGTTTTGTAAGTTGTATGGTATCTATGGATGTATGTTATCGGATGAAAGTATTTTTGGGAGTGATATTGCGGTTTAAAGTTTTAAACAGGCTCATATTTTAGTATTAAATAGTATAAAAGTCGTCGTAATGTCCGAGCTATCAGAGTTGCGCAGCCGAAAGCGTGAGCTTTGGTAGTTAGGGTGTTACAATTGGATTATACCGATCCGACGGTATGTAGTGGTCACATTGCAACATTCGAGAACCCTAAACACAAACATAATTTTAAATAATTAACAAATTAAATTTATCAACTCAAACTTTCATTACCAAATAACCAGTAAAACGTATCCACAACCACAACCAATAAAAATAACTATTATATTATATACTAATACTAAAGTAACTATTCAATTATATTCTAACAACATACATATAACAATAAATCAATCATTAATCATTTATTAAATATTTATATTATACTTATAACAAAAATAGTTAATTTAATAATTTTTAAATCATAATATTTATTTTACTATCCTACGAATGCTTAATCATCATAAATAAATATTATTAATACAAAAAAATTATTTATTACTAACAATTAATACTACTTAAATGATTTACTATCATTATCACACGTTGATCTATCTATTAGTGCCGTATTCTAATAAAAATAATTAAACCAACTGGACCATCAGTATCAGTTATTATTATTATTATTATTATTATTATTATTATTATTATTATTATTATTATTATTATTATTATTATTATTATTCCAATAAATTCGGTAATAATAATTAATTAACATTAACTCTTTTATTTATTTATCATACCTCCATTTTTAATAATAGTATTATTATTATTATCATTATTTTAATTATCTTACTAATAACAATAATTAATTTATTATATTATCATAATGTATTATAATCCTTCCTTCTAAATAATATTATTACACTAATCCCCTAATTTCTGCATTATAATCTAACATTACTACTAATCTCTAAAATTATTTTGACCAGATTAAAATAATCAAACACTATTATTACACTAATTTCTAACATTATCATCATAATAAATTACTAATCTCTAACATAGTAATAACTATTATTCTAATTAAAATAAATTTTTTTAAAATAAAATAAAAACTTACATAGTTAGGATGATCAAGATAATTAGTAATGTGGAGCTCCGAACGATTAACATCTTTTATTCTTCTTCTTCTGGGCATTGTCAAGGAGTAGTCCAATTTTTTTTTCCTTAAAGCTTTATGAATGGAGGGCCATGGAAGAAGCTTGTGGGGTTGGAGGAGAAGAGAATTTGGTTGCTGAAAGTGAAAGAGAATGGAGAGGGGGGCATAGGAAAACTCACCAAAATATTGCTACTTTCTGGTGGGGGACACTTGCATGCATGACACCTGGCTGGGGCACAAATTGGACGGTCCGATTTGTGTACCCTTCCAGTCCCGAAAACGAACCGTCCGATTACCTTGAATAAATCGGTCCGTCTGATTTCTTCATCGCAGCCGTCACATCTGTGTGAAGCACCATGGACGCTCATAACGTTGTTATATACCAACTCGTCCCCAATATGTAAAATAAAAAGCTCGAAAGATGTGCGTGAGAACTTTTTAAATTTTTTATTTAATAAAAAATTATTATTAATATGAAGTTTGAAAAATATATAATTTAATGATAGTGATCGGCATGTTCAAGAAATTGATAACATTTTCCACTAATCAAAAATTATTTTTTGTATTGATTTTGATGTGAAATATTAGATTAGCATAACGAGAGAAAAGAGTTAAAAAACTTTTTCAGCTTTAGTGAAAAAATTTTTTATATGACTTTTTGTCAAAATATAACTTTGGAAAAATAGTGAAATTCGTTCTTAAAAGATTACTCGTTTTTTAAATTAGTTTTTGAAAGATTTTTTTAATTAAATTCACCTTTCAAAAATTTTAAATTAATCATGTTAGTCTTTTTGGTATTTTCTTTGTTGATGGTGTCAAAATTTGTTAATGTGACACGTTAACTGATACTGTAACACAAACATAGTAGTCTTAATTAATTATTAGCATGATATATAGGTTTATAAAATTAAATCAAATCAAAGTTTAATTGAGGAGAGAACTTGAGCCATTAAAATCTCTCAATTCGGGGTTATTGGTTTGATCTAATTTCATAAACTTACCATGTTAGCCGTCAATAAAGACTATTAGGTGTGTGTTGTGGTGTCACTTAACGTATCACATCAACAAATTTTGACATCCTTAGTAAGGGAAGTGACTGAAGAACTAAAATAACTAATTTAAAATGTTTGAAAGACGAATTCGATTAAAAAAAATCTTTTAAGGATTAATTTAGAAAATAAATGATCTTTTGAAAACTAATTTGACTATTTACTCTATAACTTTAGAAGTGTAAGTGTGATAGGTGTGATTTAAAAATTTATAATTTTTTCTTTAACCGAATTGGTAAAAAATTTATTTTAATCTTGTGAAGCAAATGGATTTAAAATTTTTTAATTTTTGCTTTAATAAGCTTCATTTTTTCCCTAAATTTTAGAAAAAACATAATTTTATAAAAGTGATAGGTGTCTTTTAGAAATTTGTAATATTTTTCGTTCACAGAAAATATTTTTTTATATTAATTTTTATGCAAAATAATTATTTTATATTGATTTTCATACAAAATATTATTTTAAATGGGTCTCATGAATGGTTAGAAATAGTGTATTTTTTGCTTTATCAAAAACAAATATTTTTTATGAATTTTGATAGAAATATAATTTCAAGAGAGTAATGAGTGTGATAAAATTTTTTTTATCATTTTTTAATCTAAAAATATTTTTTATATTTATTTTGGAATAAATATTAATTTAACTTGGTGATAAGAAAGTGTCAAAAATATTTTAATTGTTGTTTTAATAAAATTTTATTTTTTATTTAAATTCTCAATAAAATATAATTTCAAGAGATGATGGGTGTCTTTAGAAATTTAGAAAATTTTTCAAATTCATTTTGGTGCAAAACAAATCTTTAATTGGACGAAGGATATGTGTGAGAACTTTTTTTAATTTTTTAATAAAAAATTATTATTTAAATGAATTTTAAAAAAATATATAATTTTATGAGAGTGATTGACATGTTCAAAAAATTAGTAATATTTTTCATTAAATAAAAATTAATTTTTATATTAATTTTGGTGTAAAATATCGTTGATAGAAAAGGGTTAGAAATTTTTTATTTTTGCTTCAGTGAAAATTTATTTTATATGTTTTTTTGCCAAAATATAATTTTAGAAGAGGGATGGGTGTGATTTTTTATATCGATTTTCATGCAAAATATTATTTTAAATGAGTTAGAAATAGTGTATTTTTTACTTTATCAAAAACAAATATTTTTTATGAATTTTGTCAAAGTATAATTTTAAGAGAGTGATAGGTGGTGGGATAAGAAATTTTTGTCATTTTTTTAATCTAAAAATATTTTTTATATTTATTTTAGAATAAAATAATAATTTAACTTGGTGATAGGAAAGTGTTAGAAATATTTTAATTGTTGTTTTAATGAAATTTATTTTTATTTTTAAATTTTTAATAAAATATAATTTCAAGAGATGATGGGTGTCTTAGAAATTTAGAACATGTTTTAAATTAATTTTGGTGCAAAATAAATTTTTAATTGGGTGAAGAATATGTATGAAAACTTTTTTAGTCTTTTCTTCAATTAAAAATTATTATTCAAATAAATTTTAAAAAATATATAATTTCATGAGAATAATTGACATGCTCAAAAAATTACTAACAGTTTTTATCAATCAAATTAATTTTTACGTTTTGGATTTTTGTTCTTTTTTCTTCATCTTCATTATCTTTATGATTATCAACATCATGATCACCATCATTATTATAATGATTTAGTAGTTCAAAATATGTTTAACTTAACAAATTAATTCTGTATAGATTAGTTAATATTCTAACTTTAATCCCTGTGAAATTGAAAATTAGGATTCTCTAGATGGTTTATATTTTTTTTTATGCAGTCTTTATTTAGAATTGTTATCCTACTAAAAATTTTTGAATTTTCATCCGTTGTTATTATATTTTTTAGATGCAAAACACAACACACCTCACTGAGAATGCGAGATTTCTTATGATGAAGTGAAGATGATTTTTTAATATGTATTTTGATTATAGGGTTCTCTCTCCTTTTAAAAATGTATTGTTGTATAACTTGAATTTTCTATTAGAAATTTTTGTTGGAGAGATAGGTTGTCAATGTTATAGATTTTCTTATGTTGTAATATTCTAACTGGTCTTTTTTCGCGGATCGAGACTAGTGACTATTATGTACCCTCACTTAAACTTATTTATATATTCTGTTTTTGTATACGACCTTTATTTCGTTAAAACGTTCGTGTATGATTGACGACTATTAATGTTTGCTTTTTTTCACATGCTTTTAGTTATATTATTATGTATGTATCTCTCTTTTTAAGTATCATAATACCTCACGACCTTTAGTTTACGACTATAACGTATAGTTTTGTGTGGTAGAGTGTTACAATTATCATCATCTTCTTCTTCTTAGTTTAATATTACAATTAGTATAACAAAAATAACACAAATTTTTTGTTAATAGCACAAGAAATCTGTTAAAAATAATATTGAAATTTTTGATAAATGACACAAGAAATTTTTAAGAATCACAAATCTAAAATTTTAACTTACTTAACTAACAAAATATATTCAAATATATTTTACAACTAAAAACTACATCAATTTATTAAAAATGACACAAAATGATTAGACCTTTATATGTGAGTTCAATACTTCTCAATTAATTCAATGATAATAAAAATTGGTTAAGAAATTTTGTTTCATGGGTAAAAAATTTTGGTATAAAAATTAAGAAATTTTTTGTGTCACGATTAAAAAATTTTGGTGGTAATTTTTTTATAAATTCAACACAATTCAAAATTCTCCTTCTTCCTATTTTTATCATCATCATGGTCATCTCTCTCATCATTATTCTTGTTTATCATTAAGAAACTTTTTGTGTTAGAGTTAAAAAATTTCGATGCTATTTCTAATAAATTATGCACAGTTTAAAATTCTCTGTCATCCTCTTTCTCTTATTCATCATCATCATCATCATCATCATCATCATCATCATCATCATCATCATCATCATCACGAAATTTCATTGTCAAAATTAAAAAATTTCATGTGTCACATTAAAAAAATTTAGTGCTATTTTTCTGATAAATTCTGTACAATTCAAAATTTTTTCTCCTCCTATTCTTCATCATCATTATTATCATCTTCTCTTTTTTCTTCATCTTTTCTTTTTGTTTCACCTTCTTATAATTTTTCTTTTTTCACTCTCTTAGAATAAAAACAAGAAAAAAAAAAGAAAAGTTCAAACAAAGAAAAAAACTTAAAAAATGCTGCAATAACCACTAAAAAAAGAGTTGGAGAAGAAATAAAAAATATAACAACAGTAGTAATAAAAGAACGACAATAAAAAAGAAACATATAAAAAAAATAAAAAAAAAGTGTGTGATTCATATAATAATTTTTGTTAAGTTTAGCCAAACTTAATTAGATTTAGTTGATAAAAATATTTAAATGTGTGATAGGATCGCTCGTAATAAAAATTCATGTACTATGACAATTATAATAATAATCAAATTCTTTATGTATTACTTATAATTGTTTTAAATTTTTTTGATTTTATTTTCTCTGATCACTTACTAATTTAGCTTGTTGTTTTATTAAATTTTGTTATAAACTATTAAAATAATAGAAAAAATTAACTAATAATAATAAAAAGTATCATGTCTTTAATATTTTTATTTTTATTGTTAAAAATAAAAATAATTAATATTAATTAAAAAAATTAGTCTCTTTAACATTAGATACATTGATATTGATATGCATGGAAGATCTCCGATCCTTCTATCTTATGCAAGAATGCAATATAATATCCCACGCACCTTTATTTTGATTTTTTAAAAGAGAAATATTAAGAAATAAACTATTAGAATTTAATTATTTTAGTTATTAATGTTTAAAAGTATATGATAAAATATATTATTAAATTATTAAACTAAAAGAATTAAATTAAAAAATTGAGTTAATAATTAAGTAATAATTAAAACAATAAATTTTGATGATCTTCTAATATTTTTTCTTCTAAAATTTAGATTTAAAAGTATATTTAAATTTGTTGAGCTTGTATTCATCTAAAATTCTCTCCTTCGTCGTACTATCATGTAAATTAAAAGATATAATGTGAAGAAAAAAAAAGTGAAAATTCAGGTGCAATCGATTTCACGTAAAGTTAATAGTTGAGAGCCGTTAAATAAAAATTTAATCAAATCAATCAAATTATCTAACGACTCTCAATTATCAACTTCACGTGAAGATGAGTTTTCACAAAAATAAAACTTGTCTTGTAATATGAAAATAGCTTATAAATTTTCGGACATATGGATACATTTCACTATTTTAGTAAACAATACTAATAAGGAAGCATGCATGCATGCATGCATGTACGGCGATTGTGAGTCTTTAACATATGCATTTTGAGTGAGTCCTACACTCACTTATTATAAACATCAATATCTAAAACAACAGAAGCTCATTATTTCTGACGTCAAGATCAGATCAGAACAGATAACAGATTTATTGTTGATTAATGAAAGTAGCAATCCTTGGCACGACGAGACGAGCGTTTTCGTCATATGGCTTATAAACTTGATCGGAATGTCCAATACCCTTATTCAGTTCCAGCTCAACACGCCCACCCCAACTACTATTCTTCAGATCCCTAAAGAAGTTCTCTCCAGCAGGTCTCAACGGATCAGTCTCCGCTACACACACCAAAGCCCTCCTACACCCAAATGTATTTAATTCTTCCGCCGCCGGTTTCAGCCTTGGATCCTCCGGCCCCTCATTATCCTCGCACATATACAGCCACTGCCTATCTTCCCCTAATCCACCAAAGAAAGGGTGCACCATAATCGCACCCTCCACATTTATACCCTTCGGTGGTCCTGTTTTTCCCACTTGGCTGACCACGTAATGGGTGATGTTACCGCCGGCACTGTTTCCGGCGACGAAAACACGCTGCAGGTCGGCGTGGTGGTTTAGCCAAGGCTCCGGCCCGTTCCCGCTTGCATGCAACGCGATCCAATCGAGGGAGGCCAGGGCCTCCTTGTAGCACGCAGGTGGTGGTCGGGCCGGGAACTTGGAGTACTCTACGGAGACAGCAAGGACGTTGGATTGATTGGCGATGTCGGCGAGATGGTTGGTATATTCTGGACCGAGGGCGGACCTGGAGCAGAAGCCACTCCCATGGAAGTAGAGGACGACAGGGAGTTTTTTGTTGTCGTGGTTTTTTGGGAGGAAGAGGCGAGCGGTGAGGCGGGGGTTGGTGGTGGTGATTTCAGCATCCTTGATGTGGAGTTCGAAGGGAGGAACGAATGCTGGTGTAGGACGGAGGACCTCCACGGTTCCGTCTGTGTAGACAACAAAGAAGTCGAACTCGTGAAATATCTCCTTTGTCGGCGGGGTAGCTGCCGCTGTTAACGTTATGTGTTTTTTGTTGTTTGGTGCAGTGCTTAGAGAGAGAGATTGATGAATCTTAGGGCTGTAGGTGAATGCAGGGTTTGTTTCCCGAGGTGGCGTAGGGGTCATCAGACGGAAGAAAGCATGTTGCTTGAAGACGGAGGAGCACAACGGTGTGATAGTTGCCATTGTTGTTGGAGTGCTAAGATAGAGTGATGAATGTGATGAGGGTTTAAGCGGACCAAGGCTTCACTTATATAATCAATGGATTCACCTAATAAGCATTCTCCATTCTTCATGGAAAAAGAGAACATGTTAGCTGGAATATACCTTTTTTAAATTCAATTATATTTTAATATAGGGGAGAAATTGAACACGTGAATCATGCTTTCATTTAATTTTTTATTTTGAATAATGTTATATATTCGAATCTTTTTATTAACTAAATTTAACTAAATTAATTTAATATAATAAAAATTTGTTATAATTAATATTATTTTAAGTTTTATTATTTAATTTAATTAAACTTAATTTATAAAAAATATTTAAATGTATAGTATTAATCTTTTATTTTTGAACAATGCTAGGGAACCAAAAGGTATTAACAAAAAATCAGCTAAATATTTTTGGATGAATCCAAAATCTCTACGAGTTAATATATATAGATGTTTCTTTTGTTAAGTATCAGAATGTTTCTTTTTCATACTAAATGAATGTTCTTTTATATATTTTTCGAATTTTTTTGTATTGCAAATGTGAATGTCTCTATTTTTTTGAGAATTTTATATATTTTTTTTAAAATTTTATAGATATTTAATTATTTTTATTAAAATATAATTGGATATTTTTTTTGTTAAGTATTATGATGTTTTTTTTCATATTAAATAATTTTTTTTATTTCTGTAATTATATAATTTGCAGCCTCTTTAATCATCAAAACGGCACCTAATATCCCAAAACCAAAGAGCAACATCGTGATGATGCTACTACCGTGCGACTACTATGAAAATCATTGGCAATTCGAACTTCACATGATCATAGTACTCTCACCAAGTTCACCTTTAAAAGTAAGAACATATGTACTTCAATTTTTAACTTGAAAATTATCACAAACACCTAAAAATTTAAAACTAAAAATTGGCATAATTAACTAACCCCTTGTTCTAGACTATCAGTGAAAAATTTTGCAGCCGCTTCTTGCAATGTCGAGGTCCATTTGCCAAGAGAAGGCATCCATTGGTGGAATCAGCAGTAATTTTTAGAAATTAGAAGAAGCCTTGAGGAGGGGATCGAATTCCAAGGTGAGTTGCTGAACTTTATGAAAGATGGATCTCCACTGATGAATCCAAAGTAGAAATCCTCCCTTGGCAACGGTTTCAACGATTCCACCAAACTGTTGAGTCTCACATATGTGTCATCGTCTGCTTTCATCACATAATGGTTTAGCGGTTTTTGTCGACGGTGGCGAATCCGACGAGCCAGATGTCGATAATAGAAGAGGAGTGGGTCGCGGTGGGGAGGCGAAGAGTGTCCGACAGTGAGAAAAACGTATGTGTGTGTCAGTGGCGGAAGTTGAAATAAAATTTTGGGAGGGTCAGATAGAAGATAATTGTCAAGATGTTTTTTATATGGACCCATTTAAGATAAGTTCGTCTAACCTCATATTTCTTATTTGGGTGACATTGCCAAATTTAAAGCCGTTTCTCAGTATCTCGTTCTAAAGAATTAATGTCAAACTCATCAGATGCAACTCTTTAAACATTTGAAGGTTATATCTCACTTTTTCCGTGATTCATTAAAGTAGAAGAACTATCTACAGGGGTTGATATTGTAAAAATTATATGTTCTCCTTCTTGAATATTAGCCTTCCCTTTAAAAATGCATCAATTCTTTGATTTTTCATGATTATTTTATATAAAAATTTGAATATATATCCTGTAAAATATGTAAAAAAGAAATTAGAAGGATAAATATTAAAATTTATAATATTTCTTGAATTTTTTTTATCAATTTATACAAATACAATAATATCAATACTTATTGAATATTCTAATATTTTTTATCATATAAAAATTAAATTAAATAAAAAGTAAAATATATAATAATATTAAATTACATAAATAAAAAATACCTAATTTTTTATATTTGAACTCAAAGATAGAAGGAGTGTTACTTATTGAATAGAGAGCTGCAAAATACACATACACTCAATTCAGTCCAAATCCAACAAGGTTTGAATGTTTAAAACTAAAAACTATTGTACAATAAAAGAAAGAGATGAAGATTGAACTTTGATATTTTAAGTCATAATAAAGTATTTGAGCCAACTGAACTATTTTTTATTTTCTGAAAAAGTACTACTAATTTTTTATAACTAGTGACAAATTCAAAAAATTTTAAGAATAAAACCAAAAATATATATACTAAAATAAATTTTGTCGAACATTATTAATTATATGAAGATATAAAAATTAAAAAGAGTTAGTGAACACTTTCATTTTTAAAATACTATACATTATATATAATTTATAAAAGAATATTTTTTTATTTCTAAAACTTGAACTTAAAATATTTTAATTAAATTATACATAACTTGTTATCCTAACTAATTTTTTTATACACAATTAATAATAAAAGGCGAAATCAATTGGCATATTGGCACTTAATAATATACTAGTATTTATATTTTGAAATTAGAATTATATATAAATACTAAAATGATTAAATTTGTATATGAAAAGTATATTTATAAAAAATAATAGAAATTTAATTTATAATTTTTTTCTTTTTTTTAAAATAATTAAATTTATTATATATATTTTTAGTTTAATTTTGATATAATGTTAGATGAAATATTTTATGCGTGCATCTATTTAATTATATATTGTAATTAAAATATTTTTTATTATTATTTTTTAAAAAAAATATATATTTTAAATTAGTAAACTAATCAATTTATTTTAAAATTTTAAATGCAACATAAGTAATAAAGATGAATAAATTGAGAATAAAATAAAATATATAAAATTCTGAAGAGAATAAAAAATTAGATAATATCTAAACTATAATTATTTGAATTAAAATTTACAATTAAAAATATCAAAAAGAGAAACAATGAAATTGAAAGATACATAGAATCATGGAGACTGGAAAACTATATAAAAAATCATAAAAATTTTGAAATTTATCTTTTGATGAAGAGAAAATGACTACTAATTAAGAAATAAAAAAAAGTTAAAAATATAAAATTAAAAAGAGGATTTAAGAAAATAAAAGAGTGACGATACAAGAATTAAATTTGATTAAGTTAAATAATAGTCAAAATAATAAAAATATAAAAAAATAAATTTAAAATTTTGATCAATTAGATATAATTTATTTATAATAGAATCATTTAAAATTTAAAATAGAAACACATTATATATGTAACTATTACTTAAACAACAAAAATTGAAAATACAGTGGGGAAGTGCCCCTTGTTATTGTTACTGGGTCCGTGTCCGTAGATAACCAACTACTATCAAAAATGAATTTATTGCTATTAATTACTACTAACCTAATTCTCAACTACTTAATATTCTTTGATAAATACAATATAGATATTGAAGGCTCAATTGAACCATGCTTCTTCAAAATTTGCAAATCCATCAAAATTTTCTTGGGGGCAACTGTTTACAGGATACTTGGCAATTTTAAATTGTCTAGGAACGTTGGGTAGATGGGAACCTTGCTGAGGTTTTCTTTGGAACACATGATGAAATAGTGTAAATTGAGTTATAAAAAATAGTACGTGTATATTAAAAATTAATTATTATATATTTTTAATATATATTTTATAAGAATCACTAATTTATTTTTATATACTACGCGTACGAGGCTAATTTTTTTTGTTATGGAAGTAAAAGTGGTGATATACTTTAACATGATAATTTTTGGTGTTTTTTAAAATTGTGGAAGTACACAAATTTCTGGCACCGATTTCTGTACTTAAAATTTTTTTATTTTTTTTAACACAAATTCCTGGCACCAATTTGTGTACCTCTCAAATTTCTGGCACCGATTTGTGTACTTCTCACAAATCGGTCGGTCCGATTTTTGCTTCTCTAGTTAAACGATCCCACATTTAAGTATAACACCTCAACAATCCACATTTAAAAAAAACACCACTACCACTCCAATATTAAAAATAAAAAATTCCGCGTATGATCGTTGAGTTATTCTAAAGCAAGTATTTATATTACCGTAAAGAATTAAGTATCAATTTATTACTGTATATATAGGAATATGTTCGTTGTTGGTATTTATAAAAGTTACAAAATTTAATTATACTGTTATAAAAGTATTTCATTATTTTATTATAACAGATTTTATTATTATAATAAATAATTAATTTGTTCAAAAAATATATGAAACAACATTATAAATATATTGTGATTAATTTTATGTTTATAAAATATTTTTTATTTTCAATAGGTTGTAGAATTTTTTTATAATATCAAAAAATGCAAATGATTTATATTCATAACTAAATATTATTTGTGTTTATAATCAAATTTTGTAAATAATATTATCAAATTAGATGATTCACATTTATAATAAAATAGAATTAAATAAAAAAATAATTAAACTCGCAGCTGTAATAATTAAAAATCTTATAGAATAATCAAATTTAAGGCCTAGAATATTACACTAAATCCCATCAAACTCAGTTCATCGATCAAGCTAAGGCAAGGACAATATATTGATCCACCAAAATAGGAAGAAAGGTTAAACGAAGAAGAGAAGTTGCAGAGGCCAAAGGGCAAAAATAAAGAAAAAGAAAAATAATTAACGAGGAGTAGACTGACGCCCCAATGTTCCTCACAACAACTAAATGGGGACGGTGATAGCGAAGAATAGGTATCCCTAGCCGAAAATCGATTATTCGATGGATTAATTGCAAAAATTTGAAGTTTTTTCAAAGGTTGGTTTGAGGTTGGGATATCATCAGATTTGGGTGAGAGGAAGGATTATTTTCATCTTTTTACAAGTGATTAAATTATGTGGACAAAATTTTTTTTAAAGTGGATAGTCCTCAAAAAATTTTAACCAGATAATTACTTAAATAAAATTAAGTTAAAAAGGGTTTAAACCACATTATCTAAATTTAAAATTAAAATTTTATAATTTGAAAATTTATCAATGAAAATTTAGCTCAGAAAATTATTTAAAGCGTGAAAATATAATTAATTATGAAAAAATATGTACCGGCGTTGTAATTAACTGTACATGCTTAGGATTGTCCGGTATAAAAATGTAAAAATAAACAGAAAAATATTTAGAATACAAATTAGAACATTTATTTTTAAAGTTTTGGTCCTAGGTAGGACTAATGGGTGAAAGGACAAAAATACCTCCACTTAGTGGCCATAAAAGCAAGTGACTTCATCCAATTTTATTCATTTGTTTCAAGAGAGAGAGAGAGCGCTCCAGACTTGAGAAGAGATAGAAGAGAAGCTATTCCACCTTCAAATATACTTTTTTCACAAACCGGAGTTTCGATTGACGACCTGTTTGCGGCTATGCATCGCTCTTAACTCTCTCTACGTTTCTATACCACTTTTGCTGTGAGTAATCACGGAAACTCTACCCTATTTCTCTATTTCTCTCAATTTTTGTGTTTTGGATATGTGAGTGTTAAAATTGGTGATTTTAATGCATTAAGAGAAACTCAAGCTCAATTTCTAGCGGGATTTTGACCTATGATCATTTAGAGTAAGATATAGGAACTATTTCCCTCTTTTCTTCTAATTTGTATGAGAATCTAGTATGAAAAATATGAAATTTTGAATGAAATTAGATTGAGTATAGTTGCTTGGTTGCTTGGCTTGGTTGGAGGTGATTGAGGCTTGACTTGGTCGGGAAAGGAGATTCAAGAGGTTGGAACCGCCGTCAATTAAGGTACGGGTTT
Source organism: Arachis ipaensis (assembly GCF_059453495.1). Lineage (NCBI taxonomy): Eukaryota > Viridiplantae > Streptophyta > Magnoliopsida > Fabales > Fabaceae > Arachis > Arachis ipaensis. Next base: position 28,025,037 of record NC_142435.1, read on the forward strand.
CGGTTTTAAGTAATCATTATGTAATGCTATGTGAAATTCTAAGCTAATTGACTTTAGGATATTGTTGAATTGATGTTGTTAATGTTAATGATTTAGTATAAATGTGTGAAATTGAATGTTGGTTTGCATGTTGAATAAATTTTGGGACAGAGGCCATAATTGGGTAAGTTATATCCTTTGGTGATATTGGTAAAATTGACATTTGTGATATGTTGGTTGAGATTGGAAGTCTTGTAAATGATGTGTGAATGTGTGATTGGGATGATTAATTGTTGGTTTTTGGAAGAAATTATGTAAGATTTTAAGTCATGATTTTGATTAAGAGTTATGATAGGTTTTATAAACGAAAAGGTGAACGTTATATTTGATTTGATATTAAGAAAGATCTAGAAGGAGTTACGAGTAAGACGAGGGAGCACGGCGTAGACTTGAAATTTGGTTAAGTTTATGAGTTGTGCAAGAGAATGAGGAAGATGATTGAGTATTTAAATCGACGTTAAATGGTACGGGGTTAGTTGAAGAGTTGAAGTTGAGAGAACCTCTAATGGAGGTTTAACCAAGATTTTTGTTTTCTTTTGTGGACCAAATTTTGAGGACAAAATTTTAAATAAGGTGGGTAGGATATAAAATCCGGTCAAACTATACACTACAAAAAATGGAACATTTGTGACAAAAAATTTGTATCAAATTTAAAATTGTTACAAAAAAATAGTATTTTGTAATAATAATATGTGATTGTTAGAAAAGAATAATGTTTTGTAACAACATTACAAGTTGTTGCAAAACATGATAATATTTTGTAACAACCTATTTTATTTCGTTACAAATTATGTTAGTTTTTGTAACGAGATGGTATTTTGTTATAAAATATTGTAATATTTTGTAACAAAAAAAAACAAGTTGCAAAAATTTAAAATATTTTGTAACAAATTTTATTTTTTGTCTCAAAAACTCCAATTGTTTTGTAACAAAAAATTAATTTGTTACAAAATTCAATATTATTTGTAACAAGTTAATTATTTGTCACAAAATATAAAAATATTTTATAACAATTTTTTTTTTTAAAATGTTAAACACTTTAAGAGTAAAAAAATTGTGTATATATTTTTTTCAAAATAATTTTATTTTGTAACATCCTGCATTTTTAAAAATCTAAATATAAATAAATTGTGATTTTATCTTATTATGTTTAAACTTTATAATTTTAAAAATTATTTTATTAGAAATAATTAAATAGATTCGGAGATAATTTCATTATAAATCAATTAAGATTCTTAAATAATTTTATTATAATTGAATATTTTGCGTAATTGATGTAACATTACTAACCTTTTTCTTTTACTGTTGCATGGAAGTTAAATTTTATCTTCATTTTTAAATCATAAATTGGATTGTACAGGATGATATTAGCTGTATGATTAATGAATCCTATGATTCAAAAAATCCTTTCACTCCAAATGAAGTTTTTTTACTTGTGAGATGTGAGAAAACAGAAAAGTGGAGGTTTCAAAATCTAAGTTAAGGATTCAAGCACAACTTTAAGAGGCAATGCAAGACCATGAGGATCTAACAAAGCAAATAGATGTGCTAAAAAAAAAACTTGAAGAGCAACGAACACGGCAAGAGGAAGAATTAGCTCAAATGAAAGTTCAATTGGAAGCTCAACAAGCCGTTGTGAACTCTTTCATAGTGCGCTTTGACAATGAAAGAAACTAGACCCTAAAGGTACTCCTAAAATTGCTTATGGTTTTAATACATTTTTCTATATGATTCCTATATTATTAGTATAGTTTAATTTGTATATGGATCTATTTATGACATTTTACTTCTGTCATGGTTAAAAAATGACAAATGTCCTATTATTTGGTTTGATAAATTTGGTTGTGTATTGGCTAAGAAATAAGTTGTGAATTGGTTGTTTTTGTTGGAACCGTAGATGGTGGAAATATCCAAGTTTTAGGGGAGGTTTTGCCAAAATTTTTCTAAACATTTTGGATAAAACTTAATGGAAAAAATTATAATTATTAGTATTATATCTTGTTTTTAATTTTTTGTTTTGGTTTTTCTTATTTACAGAAGTGCTGAAATGATGACCACATGCTACCTTGAGGGCTCAAGAATATTTTGATTCATAAAGTCACTGATCTATGTTAGAACTTTTAACTTTTGATTGAACTTATGCAAGACATATAACTTGTAGAACTAATCAATGTACTCACTAAGATTATTTTGTTTTAAAATAATTTTAGCTAAATGAGGCATGTTTGAATGATTTATATTTTTGCATATTATATAAATGTAGACTTGCTTATTAAAATAGTTAATATATTAATTAATTTAAAAAATAATTTAGTAAATTATGCATACAATTTGTATTAAAAAAAATTGATACAAAATAATTATTTTACTTTTGTAACTAAAGAAAAAAAACGTTATAAAATCAAGTTACATTTTGTAACAAAATTTTATGATAGGAAAAAATAGATTGTCACAAAAAATACCTTGAAGATCAAAATTTGTTACCACTTTTGTACGACTTCGGGTTTTTTGTATCAGAAAAATTTGTTACAAAATATAACTTTGAATTGTAATAGTTCCATTTTTTGTAACAAAAATTTTTTGTAACGGGACATACTGCAACGGTCCTTTTTTTGTTACAAAATCCTTTTGTTTCAAAATTTCGATTTTTTGTAACAATTTGTTTTGTTATAAATATTGTTTTTTCTTGTAGTGGTAATTAATTAAGTAATTAATTGAAAATGGGCGAAAATTGTTAGAAAAATTAGCAATTAGAATTTGACAATCTAAATATGATATTTGGGCTCGGTGAATTTTTCTGAGTCGGAAAACATAGTTAGAAAGATTAGAAAGTTAGAATTTATGATTTAGAAAATAAAAATATCTAAAGCACAGTTTAGAATACTACTTTTAAATGTTTTGGCCCAAAATTGGGCCAACGAGTTATATACGTGAACCGGGCCCAAGTGGGACTCATGCCCAAGGTATATAAGCATTATTTATGAGCATTGAAGCTCATTTAACCCTAAAAATGAGAGAGAGGGTTGGATTGAGAAAAGAGAGAAAGAAAACCTAGCTTCCTAAATTTCAAATCACCATAATTTTTTCTTCGGAGTTCCGATTGACAAGTTGCTTGCGGTCACGCGTCGCTCTTTTCATCCTCTTTGATTCTATCTAGGTATTGTGGGGTGCTCTAGTATGAGATATTGATGAGTTTTATCAACTATTTTCATTGGTTAAGTGTTGTCGGGTGAATTTGGCACACTTTGAGAACTTGAATTGGGTTGTGGAACTCTTGGTGAAGCTTGGAGCTAGTGCTTGGTGGAAAATTTGCAAGGAAGGGCCAAATTCTTGTGACTACAAGAGGTACTGTTTAGGTTTCATTTAAGTACCGGGTGGTGTGATGAGGATTCCTAGGCTAGATGCCTCTAGGATTAGGTTTGGATTGTGGAATTGGTTGGTATTGATATGTATAGTTGATATGTTGTGAAAATTAATGATTGGATTGAGAATTGTGTGAATTTGCATGTTTGGGTGTTGAAATTTTTGATAAATTAGATAATGATTATTGGTTTGTAAAATATGTATTAAATTGTGAATTTGGGCCGGAGGGCGGAAAAAAGGTAATGACGGTAAGTGATGATTGGATTGTTTGATGATGTATGTAATTGAATGAAAATTGATAATGAATGATGGAAAAGTAGGCATGATTGCTAGGAAATTAGAAATTGTAGATTGAGATATGAAATTGGTAGAATTTGAGTTGAGTTGTGTAATTGGAGAAGGTTTGGATTTGGTTGAGTGTAAAAATGTAAAATGGGTTGGTTTGTGGTAAAAATTGTTGAGAAAAATAAATTTTCCTTGTGAACAATTGGAAGGATTGGCAAATGTGTGTTTTTGGTAAAAACAGATTTTTAGCTAACTTTGGTGGGTCGTAACTCGGTCCTCGGAGTTCAAAAACTTCAAAAATGGATCTTTATGAAAATTCATTTATCGATCTTTCCAACGGTTCCAGAATAGTTGAAAAAGGAATTTTGTGAAAAAAGTTATGAGGTTTTGAATATTAGACTGAAATACTGATTTTTGTAACATATCAGATTTTCTGTTTTCTGATATGGATGCGTACGCGGCCTTTGACATGCGTACGCGTAATGGTCCAAAATTGGTCATGCGTACGCGACACCAGGCATGCGTATGCGACTTACTAAATTTTCACCTTATGCGTACGCGGACCTTTGCATGCATATTGATAAACCACTATTTTATGGTTTATATTGTGTTTAATTGTGTGGTTTTATCATGATCTTTGCCCACTTATTCATTAAATAAGCATGCATTTATATTTCCTTCCTAAAGTAATTGCATGATTGAAAACTTGCTTCCTAGAGACTTTTAATTATGTATTTTATTTCCCCTTTATTCCATTTGATGTCGTGATCTGTGTGTTAAGTGTTTCAGACTTTATAGGGCATGAATGAGTTGGAGATTGGGAAGGAAGCTTGCAAAAAAGGAAGGAACACAAGAAATTGAGGAGATGACCAGCGAGAAGCGACGCGGCCGCATGGACGACGCGACTGCGCGGAGAAGAGCAAATCGCAGTGACGCGGCCGCATGGATGACGCGACCGCGCGGCATGGTATAACACGAGTGACGCGGTCGCATGGATGACGCGACCGCGTGGCAAAGCAGAACGCCGAATGACGCGTCCGCATGAGCGACGCGATCGCATGACATGCGCGATCTGCATAATCTGCAGAATCGCTGGGGGCGATTTCGGGCCCCATTTGACATAGTTTTCGGCGCAGAAAAGCAGACTAGAGCCAGAGAACATGCAGAAACCAGGGAGAACATTCATTCCGCATAGTTTTAGTTTTTAGATCTAGTTCTACTCCTCCTCTAGGTTTTTTCTCTACACATTCATAGTTTTTAGGATTAGTTATTTTTCGTTATCTTTGCATTGGGATATTGAGAAGAGTTATTGCCTCATCAAGACTTCGACATTCTAGTTCGTTCTCTTCACTTGTCTTTTACTCTTCCATGTTCCTTAATTTACTTAATTTTACTATTGGATTATTTTAGCATTTATTAATACAAGAATCACTTTTATTTTAAATTAATCTTTTGAGCATTATTTGTCATGTCTTTCTTTAATTCCCTTTCTTACGTTATGAATTTTACATTTGCAATGAGCGAGTAGTCTCCTAACTTGATGGGGAGTCGATGAAAGGAATCCTTGAGTTGGAATGCTCAAGAGAAAGATTGTAATTGGATTTATTGTTGGATTGCTCTCTAGTCACTAACACCAATCCTCTCAAGAGTGGATTGGAACCTGTGGATAGAACAGCATTCCAACTTGTTTGACTTTCCCTTACTTAGTAAGGGACAACTAAACACAATAAATCTCAATTGTCAATTAATCTTGAGAGTACTACAACAAGAATAGGGCTTCCATCTAATCAACTCCCAGTCAAGGCTTTTATTTATATTTATATACATTCTCCAATTTAATTTTCTGTCATTCAACTCAAACCTTTTTAAAAACCTTCTGATTAATAAAATAGCACACTTTTCTGCAACTCGTTGGGGGACGACCTAGAATTCATACTCCCAGTATTTTAATTTTAATTTCTGTGACACCCCTTTTTAAATTGATAAGCGGATTTCTGGTTGGTTGAGAACTATACTGGCAACGCATAATTTATAATCATTCTTAACTCGCCAATTTCTGCTCGCATCAATTTTTGGCGCCGTTGCCGGGGAGTTGCAATAGAGTGCTAAAGTTATTAATTGGAATTTATTTATTTGCATTTTATTTTATTTTGCTACTATGAGCTGCTTGTTTCTTTCGTTAGATGACGCGTTCACTTCCTGATCCAAGCTTGCCAGTATTCGATCCTGAGATTGAAAGAACTATTTCACGAATAACGTAAGCTTGGCGTCGGTTAGCCCTCTCTGAGGGCGGATTTGAAACGCCATTTGAGGAAGAAACCAGCTCCCGTTCTACTGATTCGGTTGATTTACGTACAGGTAACATGGCGGCAGCCAGAAGAGTTACTATCCAGGAGGGTGGAGCCCCTGATTTTTCAATGCAACCGTTCCAAGCGCATCATCCAGCGGTGGCTACAGATTTTGAAATAAAGACCGCACTGCTCAATTTGATGCCCAAGTTTCATGGCTTACCTGCTCAAGAGCCTATCAAGCACCTGAGAGATTTTCAGGCAGCCTGTTTTACTGTCAGGCGTGATGGTGCAGATGAAACTTCAATTTTGTTGAAAGCTTTCCCGTTTTCTCTTGAGGAAAAGGCAAGAGAGTGGTACTACACTCAACCAGCAACAACTGTATCCAACTGGGATACACTCAGAAGAGAATTTTTGGAAAAGTTCTTTCCAGCTGAAGTTACTGATAAACTGAGAAAAGATATTTCCATGATTGTTCAGGATGAATCCGAGACGCTTTATGAATATTGGGAGCGCTTCAATAATCTTCTGGAAGCATGCCCCCACCATATGATTGACAAGATAGTGTTACTCGGTTATGTCACACAGGGCATGAGGCCCCAAGATAAGACCACATTGGAAAGTGCTAGCAATGTGTCTATAAAAAAGTACAAGACCACTGATGAGGCATGGCAATTGATTAGTGACTTAGCCAAATCTACCAGGAATCACAGGCAGAAACAAGGCCGTTCAAAAGTCCTTGCAAAAGTATCTTCTAGCAGAGAGACTACTGCTCTAACTCAGAGTATCTGTGAAATGACCAACTTGCTGAAGCAAATGCAATTGAATCAACAACAAGTTCAACAAGCTCAACCTTCTCCAGCACAGCAAAACCAACAGTTAGTTCCACAGAGAGTTTGCGAAATCTGTGCTGATTACAGTCATTATACTGATGAATGTCCGCAGCTCCAGCAGGAAGACAACACCGTGGCAGCCACTCATAACTTCTATGACCGCTCCAACCAAGGGTACAATCAAGGTGGCAATTACAACCATAGATGGCAGGACAATTCTAACCAGAATTGGAGGGACAACAACAACAGAGGAGGCAGAGATAATCAAGGATATCAGAGGTGGAATAATAACAACAACAGGCAGCAGAATCAGAATCAGCCTTACAGAGCACCTCACCTGAGGCAATCCCAAGGACCACAGAATACCCAACAGCAGACCTCTCAAATTACCTATCCTTCTTCATCTGCCAATGATGACTTACTACAATCTATTGATCGGAGACAGCAGACCAAGGAAAATAACATTAATGCCACTCTAAATGGTCTGAACGCTACTTTGCAAGCTCTTGTCTCACAGATTGGATCAATGAACAACTCCAATAACCAACCTTTGAGCTCCAGTGGAATTCCCTCTCAACCATTACCCAATCCCAAGGGTGGTATTAATGCCATCACCCTGAGGTCCAGAACCACACTACAGGAGAGGAATCAGGAGGAGCCAAACCCACCAGAGCACGCCTCAACTGAAGAGGTAGTAGAAATAGAAGATGTTGAAGAAGAAGAGGACACACAGGACATAGCTGAAGAAGAAGAAGTGCAACCACAAGAGGAAGCACCAAAAGGCACAGACACTGTAGAAGATACCACTCCCATTCCATTTCCACAACTTGCAAGGAAGCCCAGGAAGCAGCTGGAACCTGATTCCAAAATGGTAGAGATATTCAAAAAGGTTGAGGTAACTGTTCCCCTTTTTGATGTTATTCAACAGGTACCTAAATATGCAAAGTTTTTAAAAGATTTATGTATACATAAAGACAAAATTAATGAATTAGAAACTATTCCCTTAGGAAGTTCCATATCTGCTTTAATGGGAGGTTTACCTGAGAAGTGTAGTGACCCAGGTCCTTGTATGGTTAATTGTACTATAGGTAGTGTAGTATTTTCTAATTGCATGTGTGATTTAGGAGCATGTGTAAGTATAATGCCTTTGTCTATATATGATATTTTGAGGCTCCATCCCTTAAAAAGGTCGGCAGCTCGTTTTGTGTTAGCAGATAAAAGCATTATCACAGTGGCTGGAGTTGCTGAAGATGTATTAGTGGGCATTAAAGGGCTCACATTTCCCATTGATTTTTATATCCTGGAGATGCCTCAGAATGCCTCAGATAAGCCATCATCAATCCTATTCGGAAGACCATTCCTGAAGACCTCAAAGTTCAAATTAGATACTTTTTCAGGAACATACTCTTTTGAAATAGATGGCCGAGTAGTGATCTTCAATTTGAATGGAGTTATGAAGCATCCTCTAGAGGATCATTCCATCCTCCAATGTGACATTATAGATGAAACCATAGCTAAAGTTCACCAGGAGGAGTTTGAAGAGAAGCACACAGGACAAGGTCCAAGTGTGGGGACATTCTCAGAGGACAATGACAGTGCTTTGCCATTGTTACCAGCTCCAGACAACCCAGAGCCAGAACATGATCAGAAGTTAGAATTAAAACCCCTTCATCCACACCTCAAATATGCTTACTTTGAAGACGGGCAGAAGTTTCCAGTTATCATTGCAAGGGAACTCACTTCTCAACAGGAAGAACAGCTACTTGGTGTGCTGAGGAGGCACAAGAAGGCAATTGGGTGGAGTTTGGCAGACATCGTAAGCATCAACCCTCAAGTATGTGAGCATAGAATATTTTTAGAAGAGGGAGCAAGACCTGTCCGTCAACCCTAGAGAAGACTGAACCCCACTATCCTAGAGGTTGTCAAAAAAGAAGTGACCAGACTACTAGAGGCAGATATCATCTATCCCATCTCAGACAGTGAATGGGTAAGTCCAGTACAAGTGGTGCCAAAGAAGTCTGGAGTCACTGCAGTGAAGAATGAGCATGGAGAGCTCCTGACAACCAAAGTTCAGAATGCCTGGAGGGTCTGCATTGACTACAGACGCCTCAACCAAGCAACCCGTAAGGATCACTATCCTCTTCCATTCATTGATCAAATGCTGGATCGCCTGTCAGGTAAATCGCATTATTGTTTTTTAGATGGTTACACAGGTTATTTCTAGATTCATATAGCCCCTGAGGATCAAGAAAAGACCACTTTTACATGTCCTTTTGGGACTTATGCTTACAAGAGAATGCCCTTTGGCTTGTGCAATGCACCAGCTACTTTCCAAAGGTGCATGATGAGTCTTTTCTCTGATCTTATTGAGGATTGTATGGAGGTTTTTATGGATGATTTTAGTGTATACGGCGATTCCTTTAGCCTTTGCTTAGATGGATTATCTAGAGTATTAGATAGATGTGTCAGTACAAACCTTGTATTAAATTTTGTAAAATGTCACTTTATGGTTAAACAAGGGATTGTACTAGGACATGTTGTGTCTAATACTGGCATTTCTGTAGATCTAGCAAAGGTGGATGTTATTTCTACTTTACCTTACCCCTCTTCTGTGAGGGAGGTCCGTTCTTTCCTTAGCCATGCAGATTTTTACAGGAGATTCATTAAGGACTTTAGTAAGGTAGCACTTCCCTTGTCAAGATTACTGCAGAAAGACATTGAGTTCGAGTTAAGTGACAATTGCAAACAAGCGTTTGATAAGCTGAAGACCGCACTGACTCAAGCCCCAATTGTAAGAGGACCAGACTGGAGCCAACCATTTGAAATTATGTGTGATGCTTCCAACCATGCAGTAGGAGCAGCACTGGCTCAGCGTGAAGGTAAGGACCCCTTTGTTATTGCTTATGCGTCTAAAACTTTAGATGCCGCTCAGTCTAATTATACTACTACTGAGAAAGAGCTTCTTGCTATTGTTTTTGCTCTGGATAAATTCCGAGCCTATTTACTTGGTACGAAGGTAGTAGTGTATTCAGACCACGCAGCTCTAAAGTATCTATTATCTAAAAAGGAGTCCAAACCAAGGCTTATACATTGGATACTGCTATTACATGAGTTTGATTTAGAAATTAAGAACAGGAGTGGTAACCAAAATTTAGTGGCAGACCACTTGAGTCACCTTGAGCACATTACAGATGACTCCACTCCTATAGCTGATAATTTCCCATTTGATAACCTGCAAGCAGTATCTGAGATAGTCCCTTGGTATGCACCTGTAGCTAATTGTCTAGTTAGCCGCACCTTTCCTCCATACTTTTCTAAGCATCAAAGAGACAAACTAAAAAGCGAATCTAAATATTATATATGGAATGACCCATATTTATGGAGATGTGGCGCTGACCAGGTAATTAGACGGTATGTACCTCAATCAGAATTCTAGTCCATCTTAGAGGCCTATCACTCATCTGAGAGTGGAGGACATTTTGGCCCTCAAAGAACCGCTAGAAAAATCTTAAACTGTGGATTCTGGTGGCCTACTCTTTTTAGGGACGCTGCTGAATTTTGTAAATCCTGTTTCCCATGCCAGAAATTTGGTAATATATCCAGGAGGGATGAGATGCCTCAACAGATTATGCTTTTCTGTGAAATTTTTGATATTTGGGGTATTAACTTCATGGGTCCATTTCCAAATTCCAATGGTTATTTTTATATATTGTTAGCTGTGGATTACGTTTCCAAATGGGTGGAAGCAATTCCTACCCGCACTGATGATGCTAACACTGTTGTTTCCTTTGTGAGAAACCATATTATTTGTCGCTTTGGATCACCATGAGCAATCATGAGCGATCAAGGCACCCATTTTTGTAACAGGAGACTAACAAGATTGATGAAGAAACATGGGATAATCCATAAAGTTGCAACAGCTTACCATCCTCAGACTAATGGGCAAGTCGAGGTATCAAATAGAGAGATTAAGTGTATTTTGCAGAAGATAGTCAAACCTCATAGAAGAGATTGGAGCACCAGGCTACAAGATGCACTCTGGGCATACAGAACAGCATACAAAACACCCATTGGGATGAGTCCTTTCCGCTTAGTTTATGGAAAAGCTTGTCATCTCCCTGTTGAAGTAGAGCACAAAGCCTTTTGGGCAGTAAAGGAATGCAACGTGGGAATTGGGGGAGCCGGAGCTGAAAGGAAATTGCAACTGCAAGAACTGGAAAGCCTTCGCCTAGAAGCTTATGAGAACTCAAGACTATACAAGGAGAAGATGAAGGTTGTACATGATCAGCACATCAAGAGGAAAGAGTTCCAACCTGGGGACTTAGTCCTCCTTTACAAGTCTCGACTGAGACTCATGCCAGGCAAGTTGAGATATAGATGGGAAGGTCCATACAGAGTAGAGAAGGCTGAACCATACGGAGTTTATCACCTTAGCCATCCTTCAAGCTCTGAACTTATCAAAGTTAATGGACATCGTTTAAAGCTGTACCATGGCGAGAAGCGGAAGAAAGACAAGGAGCTCGAGATCTTCCGCTTGGAAGATCCCCACATAGTCGAAGACTGAGCTAGTGGAGCGTCCAACTTACGGACGTTAAAGCAAAGTGCTAGGTGGGAGACAACCCACCATGGTATGATCGTTCTTTTCTTTATTTTTTAGTTTTCTTATTCAATAACTTTTCTCTTCATTAGTACATTTCGTGCATCTGCATTTACATACTCTTATTTTTATTTAAAAAAAAATGTTACGCGACGCGAACGCATCATTGACGCGTCCGCGTCGCAGGTGTTGGGAGAGACAATTAAAATTGAACAGAGAGCCACGCGAGAGCGTGGCTGGAGGTGTGCCAATGGCACAATTCGGCCCACGCGATCGCGTCGCTGACGCGACCGCGTCACATGGGATCAGTGGCCTCCCACACGACCGCGTGCCCCACGCGGCCACGTGACCAAGGATTTCGACGTAATAATGGTGCACAACTGAAAGTTGTGCTAGAGTGATGCTGGACTCGCGCTGGACGCACAGTCCACTCACGCGACCGCGTGCCCCATGTGACCACGTCACATCCCAATAATTGCCCACTCACGCGATCGCATGCCTCACGCGATCGCGTCACCCAAAATTTGGCATTTAATGGTTTTTGAATAGAGAGTTGTGCGAGTGCGAGGCTACCCTCGCGCCAATGGCATAAAATGGGTCACGTGATCGCGTGACCGACGCGACCACGTCATTCACTTTAAGCACAAGTCGCGCGACCGCGTGCCCCACGCGATCGTGTCGCTTGCGTCGCACAGCCTCCCTAATTCTGCCAACTATCTTATCTTTTTCTCCCCAAATCTTATTTTCTTCTTTTCCTCCTTATTTCTTCTACCTTTCTTCCTCCCTACCTTCTTCCTTCTTTCTCACTTTTTACTTTCTCTCACCCCCATTAACAAGGTTTTTCTTTTCTTCTTCCCTCCTCACTTTTCTATTATTCTTCTTATTTTTATATGTCATCTTCTTTTCTTTTCTTTTTTACCTTCATTGTTCTTATTTTCTTTTTCTTTCCTTTTCCTTTTTACTTGGTGTTATAAATTTAATTGAGTCATTATTTATAATTATATGCTTGTGGATTATTGTAAATTTGTTTGACAATTATATATTACTTTTTAAGGGATTACTTGCATGTTCAAATTATTATTTTCAAGAGCTTATTCTACATGCATGCTATGTGTTTGTGAAAAAGTCCATATGGCATTATGAACTTCTCTACATTTTTCTACTCTAATATTCAATGCTTACTTTTCACAAAATCCCTTTACTACTTTATTAATTGTATTTAATTGTCAATACAAATGTGATAGTTAGTTACGAGTGATAACATATTTAAATTAGACATTGAATGCTTGATCTACACTACTCATGCCTTTGCTTGCATGCCAATAAACCCCTTGCATTTACTTGTCCCTATATGCCCTTGCTATGTTTCCATTGATGACTTTTTCCATGTCATCCGGACCATGTGTTAACGTCACTCTTCTTTATTGTGCATTGCTTATCACTTACACCACCTTCTTCCTTGCTCTATTCCTTTCAATTTATTTTATTTTCTCTTCCCTTTTTCAGGATGGCCACCAAGAAAGGAAAGGAGAAAGCTACTCCTAAACAACCAGCAAGAAGAGGTACAAAAAGAGCATTAGTGGCAGAACCCTCTTCAACTGCAATAAAGCCCTCAACAAAGAGATTTAAGAGGATTATAAAGGTTGATGAAAAAGAGAAAGCTTTCCAAGCAAAGGACACTGCGCGATTTTCCAATCGCTACTGTGAGCAGATGTTCTCCATCCTGGCAGAAAGGAATTACAACAACGAATACCTTCTTCTCCTCCCGCCCAATATTGCTACCTTCGTTGAGCCGCAAATTGCCCGAAGACAATGTGGTTTCCTACAGAGACAGCCAAGGCAAGTCAATCTTTCTTGGGTAGTCAAGTTCTACTCCAATTTCCACCTGCCCACTCTGCAGTCTGTCTATGTTCGTCAAAAGCAAGTCCCCATTACAGAAGAAGCCATTCAAAAAGCTCTAAGTCTTCCCACTATTCTAGAAGGATTGGATGCCTTTCAAGAAGCCGCACTCAAGCGCCAGATGTACCAATTTGACTGGGACGCTGTTCTCAGAGTCATCGCATTACCTGGCAGCAGATGGATCTACGGATACCATCGTACCCGCCCTAAGGGAATATCGGCTTCAGCACTTACCTTGGAGGCTCGCGTATGGGCACAGATCATGTCCCATTACGTCTTCCCGAGCACTTATGAGTCCTCCTTCACTGCGGACATGGCCGTTTTACTATGGTGCATCCTTACAGACCAACCTCTGAATCTACCAAGACATATTCGGAATGCCATGGGACACGTACAAATCGCTGGCAACCTACCTTTTTCAGCCCTGGTCTCAGATCTTGTCTCAGCAACCGGAGTCTCCTACAGAGCTGGGTACACCAAAGCCATGCTTCCACGAGATGATTAGTATGTCCCCAACGGGAAGTACCTTAGACTTTCAGTAGCCACTATTAGCCAGCCTACTGAACCAGTTGAAGATATTCCTATTTCAACACCACAAGCACCCATAACAGCCCATGATGAGTATGGAATGTAAAAGGGAATTTCTGGGTAGCTAGGTATGAATTTTAGAAGTTATATAGAATATATATAGGTTATGTTAAAGCTTGGGTTAATTAAAGATTTAATTTATAAGCTTACTTAGCCATATATGTATCCTTACCCTTACCTTGGCCCCATTACAACCTTGAAAAGACCTCATGATGTTTGCATTGGTATATTAAATGTTGTTGATTGGTTAGGAGAAGAACAAAAATTAGAGAGCATGATTAGAGAAGGATAGAGTGATTACCCTATATACTAGAGAGACTAGAGTGTACATACTTCATCAGTGAGGGTTCCATGCTTGAATTTCTATGTTCCCTGCTTTCATGAGCTATTTTCTTGCACTTTTATCTGTTCTTACTGTATAAGAATTGAGTTAGTGGAATTTGATTTATAATTGTTTTAAAGAGCTTACTTACTTTTGATCAAGTGGACAAAAATCATACAGCTGCATTCATATATATAGGTTGCATTGCATTGCATAGGTTTTACATGTTCTTACTCATTTATTTTATCTCCTTCAACTAAGCATGAGGACATGCTAATGTTTAAGTGTGGGGAGGTTGATAAACCACTATTTTATGGTTTATATTGTGTTTAATTGTGTGGTTTTATCATGATCTTTGCCCACTTATTCATTAAATAAGCATGCATTTATATTTCCTTCCTAAAGTTATTGCATGATTGAAAACTTGCTTCCTAGAGACTTTTAATTATGTATTTTATTTCCCCTTTATTCCATTCGATGCCGTGATCTGTGTGTTAAGTATTTCAGGCTTTATAGGGCATGAATGAGTTGGAGATTGGGAAGGAAGCTTGCAAAAATCGAAGGAACACAAGAAATTGAGGAAATGACCAGCGAGAAGCGACGCGGCCGCATGGACGACGCGACCGCGCGGAGAAGAGCAAATCGCAGTGACGCGGCCGCATGGATGACGCGACCGCGTGGCAAAGCAGAACGCCGAATGACGCGTCTGCATGAGCGACGCGATCGTGTGACATGCGCGATCTGCATAATCTTCAAAATCGCTGGGGGCAATTTCGGGCCCCATTTTGACCCAGTTTTTGGCCCAGAAAAGCAGACTAGAGCCAGAGAACATGCAGAAACCAGGGAGAACATTCATTTCGTATAGTTTTAGTTTTTAGATATAGTTCTACTCCTCCTCTAGGTTTTCTCTCTACACATTCATAGTTTTTAGGATTAGTTACTTTTCGTTATCTTTGCATTGGGATATTGAGAAGAGTTATTGCCTCATCAAGACTTCGACATTCTAGTTCGTTCTCTTCACTTGTCTTTTACTCTTCCATGTTCCTTAATTTACTTAATTTTACTATTGGATTATTTTAGCATTTATTAATACAAGAATCAATTTTATTTTAAATTAATCTTTTGAGCATTATTTGTCATGTCTTTCTTTAATTTCCTTTCTTACGTTATGAATTTTACATTTACAATGAGCGAGTAGTCCCCTAACTTGATGGGGAGTCGATGAAAGGACTACTTGAGTTGGAATGCTCAAGAGAAAGATTGTAATTGGGTTTATTGTTGGATTGCTCTCTAGTCACTAACACCAATCCTCCCAAGAGTGGATTGGAACCTGTGGATAGAACAACATTCCAACTTGTTTGACTTTCCCTTACTTAGTAAGGGACAACTAAACACAATAAATCTCAATTGTCAATTAATCTTGAGAGTACTGCAACAAGAATAGGGCTTCCATCTAATCAACTCCCAGTCAAGGCTTTTATTTATATTTATATACATTCTCCAATTTAATTTTCTGTCATTCAATGCAAACCTTTTTGAAAACCTTCTGATTAATAAAATAGCACACTTTCCTGCAACTCGTTGGGAGACGACCTGGGATTCATACTCCCAGTATTTTAATTTTAATTTCTGTGACACCCCTTTTTAAATTGATAAGCGGATTTCTGGTTGGTTGAGAACTATACTGGCAACACATAATTTATAATCATTCTTAACTCGCCAATTTCCGCTCGCATCACATATGCGGATTTCCAAATTTTTAACCTGTGGGTATGCACACTACATGTATGCGTACGCACACGTCCCATAATTTGAAAAAATGTGTTTATGGCTTTCAACCATTCTTTTGGCCTTCTAAACCTTTATAAACTTTGATCTAAGTCTAAAGCAGGTGGAGTTGAGGATGGATGAGTTAGGAATAAAGCCAAATGAATTGAGTTAGTAAAATTGAGAGAAACGAACAAGATGTTAAGTGATATATGTTGATTATGAATGAGATAATTGATGATGAGAGTGAATGGATAATGATGACTAAACTTAATTAAGGTTGAATATGAATTGATATAAGATGGATAATGAGAATAATGATGATCACAAGATTGATAATGAGGATGATGGTGAAGTTTGACGGGTACTATATCCCGGAATGAATAGGCGAGTTGAGGTAGATGATTCCCTCTCTCGTGTTATGATTATGATTAAGGAGGCAATAAGATTTGTGTTGTGAGGATGGTGGTGTTATCTCGCTCACGTATAGGCAAGCTGAGATTGAGGATTCTCTCGCTTGCTGTGATAAACAAGTTGAGGTCGAGGATTCCCTCTCTTGTTGGGTTGGACGAGTTTAAGGTTGAGGATTCCCTCACTTGTTGCACCAGAGGGTTGGATTGAAGGTTGAGGATTCCCTTGGATTTAACTCTATGATTATTAATTTGAATGTCGTGAAAGACAAGCTAAAATAGAGGATTCTGTCTCTTGCTATGATGAACAAGATTGGGTTGAGGATTCCCTCTCCTGTTACGGTGGGCAAGCGGGGTTGAAGATTCCCTCTCTTGCTACATGGGAGAATTGAATAGAGAAGGTTGAGAATTCTCTTCGATACGATTCTTGGCTGTGATGTGAATGAGTTAGGTTGAGGATTCCCTATCATTACATCACAGTCTTTCTCTAAAATAGGAGGTTGAGGATTCCCTCCTTGAAGGTTGAGGATTCCCTCCTTGATTTTATTACTGTATCCTAGTCGGCCTAAACTTTGCAGGTTGTGGCTAATGGCTATTATATTCATGTCTATATACATATATGTACCTTGTCTTTTTTCTATTCTTCCTTATTGATTAGCAGACATTTTATACACTTTTTGGCATTATTTTCATATAGTTTTTGTTATGTTTTGTTTAAGTTTTATTAAGTTTTCATAGATTTTAGTACAAAATTCACATTTTTGGATTCTACTTTGAATTTGTGTGTTTTCTGGTGATTTCAGGTATTTTCTGGCTGAAATTGAGGAGTTTGAGCAAAAGTCTGATTTAGAGACAAAGAAAGGACTGCAGATGTTGTCAAGATCTGACCTCCGTGCACTCGAATGAGCTTTTCTGGAGATACAGAAGTCCAAATGGTGCGCTCTCAATGGCTATGAAAAGCTAACATCCAGTACTTTCCAGAAATATATAATAGTCCATACTTTGTTTTAGAAATGAAGGCCTAAAACTGGCGTTCAACGCCAGCTACCAGCCCTATTCCTGGCGTCCAGTGCCCACAGGAGAGCAGCTGGTGTCCAACACCCAAAAGGGAGCCCAGGGGTGGCGTTCAACGCCCCTAAGGGGTACTAGCTCATGGGAGACACTCAAGCTCAGCCCAAACACTCACCAAGTGGGCTCCAGAAGTGGATTTTCGCACTACAAGACTAGTTTATCTTATTTTCTGTAATCCTTAGTTACTAGACTAGTATATATAGAATAAAGATCACCCTTGTTAGAGATCTTTGCCCATTCGAACCTTTCATTATTATTTTTTGTACAGTATGAGTCACTAACCTCCTAAGGTTAAGGTTAGGAGCTTTGCTAAGTTTCATGGATCAATAATATTACTGTTCTAATTCAATATGTCTGATTCTATTCTCTTATGCAATCTCGTTCTTCATCTCATGAATTGAGGGTGACCCGTGACAATCACTCTTGCTCTACATGGGTTCCGTGCAATTCCTGACCCGGATAGCGTTGAACTAAAGCTAGAGATTGTATTGCGGATTCCAATAGAGCATATGAGCAACTTTGGATATGTGACATGAAATCCCCTTGACTATGGGTGTGTGAGGTCTCTGTGGTGTTAAGGGTAGAGTCAGAGAAGCAGCACTTTCTGATTCGGAAGATCTGCCTTATCTGTGGTACCTTGAGTAGGATCTGAAGGGGAGTAGATTTCTTAGAGCTTCATCTTTTGTTACAGTGAGAAACCTAGAGCTGGCTTGATGAGAGGACATGAGTCATCTCAACGTGGTGGATTACTGCAGTAGAGGAGGTTAACTTGATGAGAGGACATGAGTTAATCACTTACGGCTGCCATTGAAGGAATCAGAAGGTTATTGAAGAAGATAGTAAGAAAAGTTAATCCGGAAAGACAAAACATCTCTGAAGCCTCAACCATTCTATCACCATTGAATTCTCATCTATCTAATAACGTTCTATTTATCTGTTTTATATGTTTTTCGTGACAAACTATATTTTCTATTTGCCTAACTAAGATCTGCAAGATGTCCACTGCTTGCTCAAACCAACAATCTCTGTGGGATCGACCCTCACTCATCTGAGGTATTACTTGGACGACCCAGTATACTTGCCGGTCTATCTGTGCGAATTCTGCGGAGCCAGTTTCATGCACCAAGCTTTTGGCGCCGTTGTCGGGGATTGTTCGGATTTGACAAACAACCGGATTACCTTGTCGCCTAGATTAGATACTTTTTACTATTTTGTTTTAGTCTTTCGTTTCTTTTTTTTTTCAAAAAAATAAAAAAATTTTCAAAAATCTTTGCTTTTCTTTATTGATCTTTATCTTTGTTTGAGTCTTTTGTTCTTTTTCTTGTTAAAGTTTCGAATTTTCTTGCTTTTCTTTCAAAAAATTTTCAAAAATAGTATCTTTTGTTTGAGTCTTGTGTCAATTCTTAAGTTTGGTGTCCCTTGTGTGTTTATCTTTCCTTTAAAATTTTCGAATTGTTCTTAGTGTTCTTTCTTAGTATTCAAGTTGTTTTTGTTTTTTTTTTCTTGTTTTGATCTAAAAAGTTTTAAGTTTGGTGTCTTTTGGTATTTGTTTTCTTAATTTTCAAAAATCAAGTGTCTTTTGATCTAAAAATTTTAAGTTTAGTGTCTTTTGGTTGTTTTTCTCTTTCTTCATTAATTCAAAAATAAAAAATAAAAAATATCTTTTATCTTTAATTGAATTTTCGAAAATTCCAAAAAAGTTTTCAAATTTTAATTTCAAATTATTATCTTATCTTATCTTAATTTTAAATCTTGTCAAAAATCATATCTTTTTCAAATCTCTATCTTATCTTTTTATCTTTAAAAAAAATATTTCAAAAAATTTTATCTTATCTTATTTCAAATTCAAATTTTAAAATCAAATCTTTTTAAAAAATCAAATCTTTTTCAAATCTTTATCTTATCTTGTTTCAATTTCAAAATTCAAAATTAAATCTATTTCAAATCTTTTCAATTCTTATCTTATCTTGTTGACTTCTTCTTTCCAATTTTTAAATTTCAAAATTTTAAAATAAAATCTTTTTTGATCTTCTATCTTATCTTAATTTCAAATCTTTCTTAATTAGTTACTTGTTTTCTCTTTCTTCTTTTTTCAAAACTTCCTAACTAATTCTTTTCTCTTCTATTTTTGAAAACTTCTTGTTTCTTTCTCTCTCTTCTTTTTTGAAAATCATCATTCAATTTTCAAATTTTTTTAGTTAATTAGCTTTTATTTTTGAATTCAATCTTTTTAGTGAATAGTAAAGAGAGGGTTTGGTGCTCCACCTCCAATTTCAGCGTGTTTCACAATGAAGCAAGGGGTTGGGTAGCTGAATGACTTAAATTGGGTTTGTATACAGTGATTCTTGGGCCCATTATGGGTCCGGTTCACTCGGTTTGGCCTGTTTGGTCCATTTTTGGGCCAAATTCTTTAAACCTAGCTCAAAATTCCTATTTCAGTTTTTTCTATCGTATTAAACTATAAAATTCTATTTTCTAATTTGTTAGAATAATAATTAATTTATTGGCTAATCATTTACTAATTTCTCTGGATTTACAGAGAAGATATTGTAACATATCATATCCTTCTTTTTATTAATGTAGAATCACCAAAGAACCACATGTTGAAAGGAAAGATTTAAGGAACGATTAACCAAAAGCTTGATGGTGATAGAAATATTGAAAGATTATAGCTGAAAATTCAGCATAAATTATGTACAACAAGGCCTCAGACACACGCAGCAAAAGCACAAGAAACAACAAGTTCTTCCCAACAACCTATCCACTAATAGGAGCAAACACTCAACAACCTAATAGTCAATAAATGAAGGAAAATCTATTTCATCTCAGGAACAAAAATTACAAAAATGACAAGAAGAAGAATAAGAAACAAAATTGAGTATAATCCTTGGAGAAATTGTATTTACAAAATATAAATAAACATGATACTCACAGGAATCGAAAGAGGATCAGAAAAAAAAATAGTTAGATGTTACCTGAAAAAAGATTTCTCCAATTCTATAGCGGTGTAATTTTGTGCTTCACCAAATTAATTAGAGGGAACAGTTAAAAACTTTTTAACCAAATTAGAAGAAAAATATTTAAGTAAAAAGGGGGAAAATGGTGGGAACCATACCAGAAATATTCATCGCACGCAACTTTGCTACGGTGGGTGTTGTTCATGGGAACTGAGAAATTAGAATCGAGAAATCCGAGAATGTGAAACTCGTATACATATTATTATTCTCCTAAAATTTTTTAATTTTTTTATGTGAAAAATTCTGTTATAAAAATAAATCTTATTTGATTAATAATACTGTTAGAATTCAAGAGAAAAAACTAAAAAAGATAAATTATATCTTTAAATGTGTTGATAATGAAACAATACAAAATTATTTATAGGTATATAACTAGTGACAGATTCAAAAAATTTTAAGAATAAGACCAAAAATATATATACTAATTAAAATAAATTTTGTTGAACATTATTAATTATATGAAGATATAAAAATTAAAAAGAGTTAGTGAACACTTTTATTATTAAAATACTATACATTATATATAATTTATAAAAGAATATTTTTTTATTTTTAAAACTTGAACTTAAAATATTTTAATTAAATTATACATAACTTGTTATCCTAACTAATTTTTTTATACACAATTAATAATAAAAGACGAAATCAATTGGCATATTGGCACTTAATAATATACTAGTATTTATATTTTGAAACTAAAATTATATATAAATACTAAAAAGATTAAATTTGTATATGAAAAGTATATTTATAAAAAATAATAGAAATTTAATTTATAATTTTTTTCTTTTTTTTAAATAATTAAATTTATTATATATATTTTTAGTTTAATTTTGATATAATGTTAGATGAAATATTTTATGCGCGTATCTGTTTAATTATATATTGTAATTAAAATATTTTTTATTATTATTTTTTAAAAAATATATTCTAAATTAATAAACTAGTCAATTTATTTTAAAATTTTAAAAGCAACATAAGTAATAAAGATGAATAAATTGAGAATAAAATAAAATATATAAAATTCTGAAGAGAATAAAAAATTAGATAATATCTAAACTATAATTATTTGAATTAAAAATTATAATTAAAAATATCAAAAAGAGAAACAATGAAATTGAAAGATACATAGAATCATGGAGATTGGAGAGCTATATAAAAAATCATAAAAATTTTGAAATTTATTTTTTGATGAAAAGAAAATGACTACTAATTAAGAAATAAAAAAAAGTTAAAAATATAAAATTAAAAAGAGGATTTAAGGAAATAAAAGAGTGACGATACAAGAATTAAATTTGATTAGGTTAAATAATAGTCAAAATAATAAAAATATAAAAAAATAAATTTAAAATTTTGATCAATTAGATATAATTTATTTATAATAAAATCATTTAAAATTTAAAATAGAAACACATTATATATGTAACTATTACTTAAACAACAAAAATTGAAAATACAGTGGGGAAGTGCCCCTCGTTATTGTTACTGGGTCCGTGTCCGTAGATAACCAACTACTATCAAAAATGAATTTATTGCTATTAATTACTACTAACCTAATTCTCAACTACTTAATATTCTTTGATAAAGCTCAATTGAACCATTCTTCTTCAAAATTTGCAAATCCATCAAAATTTTCTTGGGGGCAACTGTTTACAGGATACTTGGCAATTTTAAATTGTCTAGGAACGTTGGGTAGATGGGAACCTTGGTGAGGTTTTCTTTGGAACACATGATGAAATAGTGTAAATTGAGTTATAAAAAATAGTACGTGTATATTAAAAATTAATTATTAAATTAATTATTATATATTTTTAATATATATTTTATAAGAATGACTAATTTTTTTATATACTATGCGTATGAGGCTAATTTTTTTTGTTATGGAAGTAAAAGTGGTAATATACTTTAACATGGTAATTTTCGGTGTTTTTCAAAACTGTGGAAGTACACAAATCCCTAGCACCGATTTCTGTACTTAAAATTTTTTATTTTTTTAATACAAATTCCTGGCACCGATTTGTGTACCTCTCACAAATTTCTGGCACCGATTTGTGTACCTCTCACAAATCGGTCGGTCCGATTTCTGCTTCTCTAGTTAAACGATCTCACATTTAAGTATAACACCTCAACAATTCACATTTAAGAAAAACACCACTACCACTCCAATATTAAAAATAAAAAATTCCACGTATGATCGTTGAGTTATTCTAAAGCAAGTATTTATATTACCGTAAAGAATTAAGTATCAATTTATTACTGTATATATAGGAATATGTTCGTTGTTGGTATTTATAAAAGTTACAAAATTTAATTATACTGTTATAAAAGTATTTCATTATTTTATTATAACAGATTTTATTATTATAATGAATAATTAATTTGTTCAAAAAATATATGAAACGACATTATAAATATATTGTGATTAATTTTATGTTTATAAAATATTTTTTATTTTCAATAGGTTGTAGAATTTTTTTATA
Organism: Arachis ipaensis; assembly: GCF_059453495.1. NCBI lineage: Eukaryota > Viridiplantae > Streptophyta > Magnoliopsida > Fabales > Fabaceae > Arachis > Arachis ipaensis. Next base: position 28,047,996 of record NC_142435.1, read on the forward strand.
ATATCAAAAAATGCAAATAATTTATATTCATAACTAAATATTATTTGTGTTTATAATCAAATTTTGTAAATAATATTATCAAATTAGATGATTCACATTTATAATAAAATAGAATTAAATAAAAAAATAAATAAACTCGCAACTGTAATAATTAAAAATCTTATAGAATAATCAAATTTAAGGCCTAGAATATTACACTAAATCCCATCAAGCTCAGTTCATCGATCAAGCTAAGGCAAGGACAATATATTGATCCACCGAAATAGGAAGGAAGGTTAAAAGAAGAAGAGAAGTTGCAGAGGCCAAAGGACAAAAATAAAAAAAAGGAAAAATAATTAACGAGGAGTAGACTGACGCCCCAATGTTCCTCACAACAACTAAATAGGGACGGTGATAGTGAAGAATAAGTATCCCTAGCCGAAAATCGATTATTCGATGGATTAATTGCAAAAATTTGAAGTTTTTTCAAAGGTTGGTTTGAGGTTGGGATATCATCAGATTTGGGTGAGAGAAAGGATTATTTTCATCTTTTTACAAGTGATTAAATTATGTGGACAAATTTTTTTTTTAAAGTGGATAGTCCTCAAAAAATTTTAACCAGATAATTACTTAAATAAAATTAAGTTTAAAAGGGTTTAAACCACATGATCTAAATTCAAAATTAAAATTTTATAATTTGAAAATTTATCAATGAAAATTTAGCTCAGAAAATTATTTAAAGCGCGAAAATATAATTAATTATGAAAAAAAATATGTATCGGCATTGTAATTAACTGTACATGCTTAGGATTGTCCGGTATAAAAATGTAAAAATAAACAGAAAAATATTTAGAATACAAACTGGAACATTTATTTTTAAAGTTTTGGTCCTAGGTAGGACTAATGGGTGAAAGGCCAAAAATACCTCCACTTAGTGGCCATAAAAGCAAGTGACTTCATCCAATTTTATTCATTTGTTTCAAGAGAGAGAGAGAGCACTCCAGACTTGAGAAGAGATAGAAGAGAAGCTATTCCACCTTCAAATATACTTTTTTCACAAACCAGAGTTTCGATCGACGACCTGTTTGCGGCTATGCATCGCTCTTAACTCTCTCTACGTTTCTATACCACTTTTGCTGTGAGTAATCACGGAAACTCTATCCTATTTCTCCATTTCTCTCAGTTTTTGTGTTTTGGATATGTGAGTGTTAAAATTAGTGATTTTAATGCATTAAGAGAAACTCAAGCTCAATTTTTAGCGGGGTTTTGACCTATGATCATTTAGAGTAAGATATAGGAACTATTTCCCTCTTTTCTTCTAATTTGTATGAGAATCTAGTATGAACAATATGAAATTTTGAATGAAATTAGATTGAGTATAGTTGTTTGGTTGCTTGGCTTGGTTGGAGGTGATTGAGGCTTGACTTGGTCGGGAAAGGAGATTCAAGAGGTTGGAACCGCCGTCAATTAAAGTACGGGTTTCGGTTTTAAGTAATCATTATGTAATGCTATGTGAAATTCTAAGCTAATTGACTTTAGGATATTGTTGAATTGATGTTGTTAATGTTAATGATTTAGTATGAATGTGTGAAATTGAATGTTGGTTTGCATGTTGAATAAATTTTGGGACAGAGGCCATAATTGAGAAAGTTATATCCTTTGGTGATATTGGTAAAATTGACATTTGTGATATGTTGGTTGAGATTGGAAGTCTTGTAAATGATGTGTGAATGTGTAATTGGGATGATTAATTGTTAGTTTTTGGAGGAAATTATGTAAGATTTTAAGTCATGATTTTGATTAAGAGTTATGATAGGTTTTATAAACGAAAAGGTGAACGTGATATTTGATTTGATATTAAGAAAGATATAGAAGGAGTTACGAGTAAGATGAGAGAGCACGGCGTAGACTTGAAATTTGGTTAAGTTTATGAGTTGTGCAAGAGAATGAGGAAGATGAATGAGTATTTAAATCGACGTTAAATGGTACGGAGTTAGTTGAAGAGTGTAAGACCCGGTCAATTAACGGCTAACTAATCCATAAAATGAGAATTTATTCTAGAAAGCCAAAAATGTTATTTTTATGGCTAAATGTGATAGAGGAGATTGAGACGAGAATTTCGGTACCAATTTTATAGAAATCGGACCAAGATTGGACCGAACGGGCCAAACCGGACCAACCGGACCCAAAGTGGGCCCTTGGCCCAACATAACTAAACCAAAACCCTAGTTTTCAGCACTCTCTCTCCTCACACAACACCAAAACACGCTGAAAATTGAGATGGAAGGGGGAAGAACACTCTCTCAACTTCCTTCTCTCACTTGATCTTCAAACCACCATAACTTTTGATCTAGAGCTCCGATTGCCGCTCCGTTTGCGGCCACGCGTTCACCGCGGAGAGCTCTACAAAACCCATACAATCAATCTTGAGGTAAGCCACGTTTTACTGTTCGAAATTCCAGCCCTTGATTTCGAGTTTCATGAGCAAAAATGTTGAGATTTTGGGTTCTTTGATGTTATAGAACCCAACTCTCTTGAAGGAGAAGGTTAATCTTGTCTCCTTGGACCTTGGGTGTAGTAAGATTCTCAACCCTAGTATAATTTGTTGTTCTATGATGTTTGGGTATTGAGATGTTGTGTATGGGTATGATGATTGTGGCTTAGGTTGTGTATATGTGAATATTGGAGCTTGATTGGTGATTTTGGAAAGCTTGGAAGAGGGTTTTGTGTGATAAAATCTGTTCTTGGAAGTGTTGATACCTTGAGAGCTTGTGGACAAGTGGTTTGGAAGTGCTCCGGTTGAGCTTGGGGAATCGGCTAAGGTATGGTTTTAGTTTCCCGTATCTAATATGTAATGTGGTAGGAAATACTTAGGCTAGAGGCCCTAAGATAGGCATTGAATTGTTGGTGTTGTTGAATGGTTGAAATATATGATGTGTTCATATATGTGATTATGAATATTGATGCCTTGATTGTGTGAAATATGAGAAATGCATGTTGTGATATATGCTTGATGGATGATTGAGGTTGAATTGATGGGTGGTACCATGTTGATGGTGAGTATGATGTTGATTATGTATAATGATGGTTAATTGGAAATGGTATTATTGGAAATTGGGATGAGGAAGGATGTATGACATGATATTGTGTTTGTCCTTTAGCTATTTGATTGAGAAGTGTTAAAATGGTTGGATGTGGTTTTGGAAACCTTGGTAAAGTGTCAATGTGTGAGTTGAGGATGGCTTGTTGTTGATTTTGGTACATTCACTACAAGAAAATAAGCTTTCTGCCACGCTTTTAAAGCGTGCCGAAAAGTGCTAAAAAGGGTGCCGATAGCTTTTCGCCACGCTTTTTGAGCTATCGGCACGCTTTTGAAAGGGTCACATCTGCCAGCGTGCCGGTTGCTCTATCGCCACGCTTTTGTGGATCTATCGGCACGCTTTCTTTTTGGCCACGCTTTTAACTCTTGCCACACTTAAAAGCGTGGCCATAGGTGTTAACCTATCGGTACCCTTTAAAAGCGTACCGAAAAGTTCACATATCGCCACGCTTTTAAAGCGTGCCAAGAAAGTTGGTTTTCAGTACACTTCAAAAGCGTGCCGATAGGGAAATATACGGCTACGCTTTTCAAGCGTGCCAATAGCATGATATATGGCTATATTAATGACTAAAGAAGATATGGTTACGCTTATAAAGCGTGCCAATAGCACTAGGCCATTCCATACCACTTTCAACATTGGGAAAGCCAGCATAATCAACATTAAATAACCAATCATTATGCAAAAACTAAATCATGTTATTAAAATAAACTTTATATAAAAATACAAAAATAAACTGGCACAAGAAAATTGAAAAAATCAAAAGAAAAGAAAACAAATTCACTGTGAAGTCATCACTTTGCAAAGTAAAATTTACAACATCTAAATCACACTTCAGCTGAGTGTACAACTTCATCTAGGACTTCATGATTCCATATCTAACAGAACATTTGAAGTAGTTATTATATTCACCATCTGTCAATATCACAATCCGCAAATAGCTCTCTTTGTTCCCAAAAACTCCGAAGATTCAACTAATCTACATAAAGAAATCCAAAAACAAATAAAGATGCATTATTTTAGAGACTGTTGTTGAAGAGCATCTTTTGTTCTTGTTTTGATCCTTCCACAGCTGCCGTTGCTGCTGCTGTTATTGCAGCCGCTGCTTTGTACATGATGAGTTTCTGAATGACAAAGTTATTTGAATTAGTCCAAGAAGAAAACAAGTAGGACCTTTTGCTAGTTAAGACACCAGGGTTTATGCACAAAAAGGAGAAAATTATATACTTACCTCATTAGGTTCTTGTAAAGAGTACGAAGCATTAGTGTCTTCCGGAAATTTCGAGACAAGAATTCCAAGACCATGCCCTCTGTCTCCCAATTTCTGTTTTCTCATTTATAAGTTAGTTCAAATTGTCCCAAAACATCACATTGTGGTCAACCAATATAATTAAGTAATGAACTATGTAGTATTATAGCATGGAGTAAAAAATCAAGAGAGGTGGTCAGATACCTTGAATGCATCTTCATCGGTTCTATCATCTCCAATATAAACAGGAAATACATCACTATAGTTGGCAAATCCTGTTGAAAGCAATTAATTAATGTACTGTTTAATAAAAAAATAACCTTGAATGAATAAATTAATCCTAAAAGGAGATTAACTTATTAAATTCTATGTTCAGTATCAACCATTACTTAATAAAGTAATATATCAATTAAAAAAAGAATAAATTAGAAATAACATAATACTTGTACTGGAGTTAGATCAAAAGAGGGACGAGCATCACTCTCTCTCCTCTGTGCAGACACAACAATACAGACCTTTGCCAAGCCATGTTGTTGATCCTGTCACAAACTCAAAAGCTCAGTTGTAACAAAATAAAACTGCCCATAAATGGAGATTGAGCTTCAAATTTTTGAACTGCAAAATAATAAAAGAACTGAAGGACAGAAATCATGAGCTTGAATTACTGACTAGTTATCCTTCGTTGCAGCATCTTTCATAGTAAACTGAGCTGAACAGAGATCTCTAGCAACAGAAAAAAAAGGGAGAAATATCGATCCAAATAAAGCAATAAATGACGGCAAATTTTATAATAATAAATAATAAGACAATTAGAGAAGATTGCAAAGAACAAAAAGAAAATGACAAACATTAAAAAAACTGAGACTAAATAACAGCAAATTTTATAATAATAAATAATAAGTTGGCATAAACTTGTGAGAGTTTTAGCATTTACTATTTTGGAACATTTTGAGATGCTATAATAATAAATAATAATACAATAAATAAACTCCCCATTTAGTATTTCTTTACCAAAAAATTAAAGAAAAAAAATTAGAAACCATTCCAATAAGCAATTTACATCATAACCAAACAAAATAATAAATGATCATATCCCTCAAACCTTGTATCAAGTATCTGTACTATTCGAATAATGTTTTCCCGGCAAAAGAAGCACCAACATCAGCAGACAAATTTTCCCCTTTGGTCAAATTTGCTTTGATCTAGTTTACAACATCACTAAACTTTTCCTGAAACAGTTCAAGGATTTTCAACTTTATGCATGGCTTACAGCATAGTTTATTGAGCAGCACAACTCTTTGGGGTGGAGTGGGGTTTTTGTGGGGGAGGGGGGAATGACATAGATGCTAACACTAAAATCATTAGAGGTGGTAAGAATAAGCATTTTGATCAAGCATATCTCATTCTCAGCAGTAGGCAAACTCCCTCTTGGTAGAACACAGGCAGGGATGTTGTTATTAAATGGATATAACCTTGTATAGTTACTTAACAACTAGAACCACAGTGTTTTCACTTTCCATTCGAAAATGTGCAAGTATACCTGTTTATTTAATTGAAGTATTCACACAAGTAACAAAACTACAAGATATTAGACAAGAGTCTGCTAAAATGGTAGCTTCAATAACATATTACTATGGCAAGTAATAACATGATACATTCTAAAGAAAAACAGATACTTAGACTCTTACTATGGCAAGCAATTACCACGTCCCAACCTGCCTCTTCACTTCAAAAAGGATACAAAGCAAACAAGACAAAGAAGAAACATATAAAGAGAAGATTTATTAGTGTCACTATCATTACCCTTAGCCAATGTTGAATACAAAGGACATGCAAACCAAATAGTACCATTCTGTATCTGTGAGATCCTCCGGAGACAGTGCTGCTGAACGCCTTTTGGTTTGAGGGCTGGCTTCTACAGCTTTGAGGGACTTGTATAACTCTCGAAGCTGCTCACTCCGCTGCAACCCTATCTGATCAGAATTGAGTTCCACTCCTTGACTTGTCTTCCTTGTCTTAATGTCTCCATTGTAATATCCTTCCCCCCAACTCAACACCCTGCTAAATGGGAACCATGAATAGAAAGAAATTGATTTTGAATAGTAGTATTATTGAATTGTGGTGTTGTCTAAGAAGCCATTGTATTGAGTTGTTCATATTAGAGAAGAAGAAGAAACAAGTCATGATGTGTCTCGTCATATGAAGTCCATTGAGGTATTTTCACAAACAACACATATTCAAGAAACAGAAAATGAAAAAAAAAATCACAAAACAGAACTGAAATTCAAGGAAACGGTTAGTTAGAAGTTAGTACCCGGGTTGGGTAGATGAAGTAGACCAGAATATTGCATAGCTCCACTGGATGCTTCTCACAGACAAAGCAAGTTGTTCTTTGAAGTTCTCCAACAACATTTCCTTGTTCTTTGGGTTCAGGAAAATAACCTTTCAGCTTGAATCATACTTGATTCTCCCCATGAAACCTAAAAAATGAATTAAGCAAACTCTTAAAAAATTTGGACTAGAAAACACATTGGTATACCAGACAGCAGCTGACAGAATTTATATCTTTATCAGTTTTACAAAGGGCATTTGTGAAGAATACAAAAATAGAAGAATTTTTATAGGAAGGATAAAATCTGAGTTTCCAATGGCATTAAATACATAAAAGTTCACTTTCTCTATAAAATCATTTCCCTTTTGTATTAGTAAAATTCTCTCTATACCAAATCATATCCGCAGAGAACACATTAGGATAAAAAGTAAAAACATATATCCAGGCCCAAAAAAAAATGAGTATGAACAGGGGATACTTATTTGATTAAGGTCAAATACTTAGCTTCCTACCACCAGATTATTGCAAAATTACAGCATTTAAGCTAGGAAATAATTTTCTTTTGATGAAATGCAAACCGCAGTACATAAGCCTATTACATGTCTTGAAGGTTGAAACTTCTTTGATGGAGCTTCCTGCAATTGAAACTTTTATCTAACTATTCAATTCCATAAGACAAAATCAAATACAAAAACGAAAACGAATTGAGCACTCAGATAGTTGCATAGAATTTCCAACACACCTTTATCACAGATATACTGCTGCACCAAGACCGTTCTAGGTGGCAGTGCACCAGAGACCCTCACACCCTCAAGAAACCTCCATTTAGCATTCTTTTACCAAAAAATTGAAGACAAACATCAGAAACCATTCCAATAAGCAATTTACATCATAATCAAACAAAATAACAAATGATCATATCACTCAAACCTTATATCAAGTATCTGTACTATTCGCATAAATGCATGCGTGTCATGGTAAGGCAAAGCACATATAATAAAATAGACAATCCATCGCATTCCCCACACCAATTCAATCAAACTAGAGAGTTCACCACATAATAGAAACAAAACAAAAAGAGAGGTGATTACAGTTGCAAGAGATGATTATATAAGAAAAGAAAACATTAATCAGCGTTATGGTGAGGGTTGAATAGAGAAATTTGCGGAGGGTTGAAACAGAGAAACAAAAAGGGATTAAATCTTTAAATACGTACCTTCTTGTGTTATGGTGAGGGTTGAGCGCCGATTGAGGGAGGAACACGATTGAGGGAGAGGCAGCGACGATTGAGTCAGCGTCGACGGAGGTAAGGTTTGAGCGAGAGAGAACGAGCGCTGATGGAGGCCTTGCGAGCGAGAGTGAACGCCGACGGAGGGCAAGCCGATGGAGGGTGCGCCGGCGGAGGCAGCACCGATTGAAGTTTCCAAGAGTTGTAAAAGAGGGATGAAGGGTTGCAAGAGAAGGATAGAGGGTTGCAAGTTGAGAGCGAGCTACGACCTGAAAGATGACGATGGATTCTCACTTCTCAGTGATGAAGAGGGCTGAGAGCTGAGAGGGCTGCGAACTGAGAGAGGGCTGCGAAAGTTAGGGCTATTTTGAGTGTTCCTATTAAGAAATGAAGTGTTTGAGTGAGAAATTAAACTAAGTGGAACCTTATCGTCATGCTTTTTCAGGGTTCCAAATAATTAGAGGTTATAGGCACGTTTTAAAAATGTGCCCGTATCCTAACAAATTAGTTACGCTTTAAAAGTGTACCTGTTTCTCTCTATGGGCACGCTTTTGAAGCGTGGTAAAAAAAAAGGGTGGTCAAATCATAAATCAGTGGCCACCCTCATAAAAGCGTGCCAAAATCTCTCTATGGCCACACTTTTAAAGCGTGCCAAAAAAAAACGTGGCCGAATCACAAATCAGTGGCTACCCTCATAAAAGCGTGGCCATTGACCACTTTTGGCCACGCTTTTAAAGCGTGGCAAGAAAAAAGGGTGCCAATAGGCCTTTTTTCTTGTAGTGATTTTGAATGATTTCAAAGAGAAGGATTGAAATTGGCATGTTTGATTGATTTTGAAAAGAGTTGAAAGTGGCTTGTTTTGAAAATGGCACCTTGTGGTTTTGTATGAAAACATGGTTTTTGGGCATACTTTGACAGGACATAACTTGGACTACGGATCTCTGATTTGTGCCAAATCTGTTTAGAAATGAAATTGGATCCAGGATGTCCATGCCGTTCGAAGAACGAGTGAAAAACGATTTAAAATGAGGAAGTTATGTCCGTCGGAAGATTGGGGTTTGAATCTGTAAATTCTGCAGCTTTTAACTTAGAAAATTTTTAGCAGAATGACCCCTCGCGCATAGGCGCACTTGGTGCGTACGCGCCGTTCTTCGAGAAAGCGCCATCCACGCGTGCGCGTGGAGTGCGCGTACGCGTGGACCTGTTTTCATCCCAAAGTTGATTTTTGAGTTTTAAAAGCCAAATTTCATACTTCTAAGCCTCCGATCTCACCACTTATGTCTTAAATCATTATGATATGCCTAGCATGAGAAAAAGGGCTAGTGAATGTGGTAACTTGCGAGTGAAGCAAGGGAAAAATGAATGATCATTGAGGATCAAAGATGATTATGTGAGATGCGGAGAATGGCGGTGGAAGTGCTTGTTGTGCCATGGGCCGAAGGGCCGTAATTGTTAATGAATTGGCTGGTTATGGATTTAACCGTGAGCCGGATGGCTAGATTATTGCCGTGTTACGGCGGAGCCATGTTTATGGCCAAGTATAAATGCATATATGATGTTGATTGAATTGTGAAGGTTTGCACTTCCACCATTGGAGATGAGGGTTTCCCTGGGTAGTAGCAATGGCTAGCCACCATGTGCTCCAGGTTGAGACTCGAAGCTCTTTTGACCCTATGTCGTAAGTGTGGCCGGGCACTGTGAAAGGCCCGGATGAGCTCGCCCCCATAAATATTCACCAGTGATGGTGATGGATAAATATTCACCAGTGAGGGTGATGGATATGGATCATGATTATGATCAAGTTTATGATGAGTATAACTCGAGTTGGGGATGCACGACAGAGGGACAGTCCAATGGCTAGCTACCAGGACTTGTCGGGTTGGCTCTATAACCGACAGATGATATCATCAGCCACTAGGGACAGGCATGCATCATAAGCATACTACATGAATTGTTTGAGATTGCCTATTTGACTGCATATTACTTGCTAATTGCCTAAATGCCTTATTTGTTCCTATTTGTAAATCTCTTGTCTGATATAACTGTGTTTGCTATATTATACTCCTGCTGGTTGTTGGGAGGTCTGAAGGAAGTAGAAAGGGAAGTATTAGTTAGACTGAAGGATCTTTAGTTAGTTTCCACTTACGGTTTAGCTTGTTTATAAGCTTTGATATTTTCTGGAGGAAGTTCTAGGATTGCCTTCGGCTTTCCTCTATTATTATGTATTATATATGTGGAAGCTGTTACCGTACTGGGGACCTCTGGTTCTCACCCATGCGGATTTTGTGGTTTTCAGATGCAGGACGCGAGGCTTCTCGTTGAGACATGTTGGGGACTTCTGGATTAGCGAAGATTCTTGTTCTCGGGACTCTATCTTGATTTATATATCTTGTTTAGATACTTTTATCTCCATTAAATAATACAAACTGTGATGACTCCTTCTAGAGGGGATTTTGGAGATTAGGTTTTCGGTATTTGTGTCCCTTTGGGTTTTCCTTTGGGGTTTTCCTTATTTTATCATATGTATATATTGCTATGCTCGAACCGGTTACCTTCGCAGCCGAATTTTGAGTCTTGATATTCCTGTTTTTGATACTCTTTATATATATGATCTTGCGTTAGCTTATCCTTTGCTCGTTGTGTTAGTGATCGGAGTGTTGCGCTTTCGAGTTGCGGTTTTTGTTTACCCCCTTTTTCTACAAAGGCTCCTAGTTATAATCAATTATTCATACTACTATACGTACTAAATTTTTGTTTTAGAGGTCGTAATACCTTGTCATCTCTGAATTATGACTTAAGCATAAGTCTCTGTATGGTAGGGTGTTACATTATGGTATCAGAGCAGTTCGTTCCTGTAGAGCCTGAGGAATGGACTGACTATGCTTCTGTGCATTCTCTGTATGTGTGTTATGTGCTGTTAGTATATCTACTTGATATAGTTAACATAAACGTTCATGAGCATGCATTTGGGACTTTGAAGCACTAAACTTCCGATATTGAGACTGATCAACTTAATATCGATTGTTTGGTGTGTATAGGAACCAGATGGCGCCTCGTGGACGCGGTAGAGGCCGTGGGAGAGGACATACGAATGCTCGTGCGCCAGAGACTAACCCTAATGACCCGGTGAACTTTATGACTGTGTTGGAGAACATGGCTGCTGCTATGCAAGCCACTGCTGAGGCTCTTGGTCAACAGATGAACAACCATGGTAATGACGGAGGTGGAGTTCAGGGCCCGATGACACTGGCGAACTTTTTGAAGGTTAATCCACCTAAGTTCAAGGGAACTACTAGCCCGACTGAGGCCGATACATGGTTTCAGGCTATAGAGCGAGCACTGCAAGCACAAGTGGTACCTGAAGGACAGCGTGTCGAGTTCGCTACCTATATGCTCACAGGTGAAGCGTCGCATTGGTGGCAAGGTATCCGTCGTCTTCTGCAGCAGGGTGATGATTATATCACCTGGGATGTCTTCCAAGAGGAGTTCTATAAGAAGTACTTTTCGACTTCTGCTAGGACGGCCAAGGAGCTTGAATTGTTGCAGCTGAAGCAGGGTGCTATGTCCGTATCTGAGTATACTGACAAGTTTGAGGAGCTGTTCAGATTCTCTCGTATGTGTCAAGGGACTACGGTGGAATATGAGAAATGGAAGTGTGTTAAGTACGAAGGAGGACTCCGGAGTGATATTTTCGGTTCGGTGGGGCCAATGGAGATTAGGACTTTCTCCGAATTGGTGAACAAGTGTAGGGTTGCTGAAGAGTGTGTGAAGAGGACAGCCGCTGAGAAAGGAAGTCACAAAGGATCATTTCCACAGAACCGAGGGAAGAGCTTTGCACCTAGAGGTCTGTCTTTCAAGAGGGGAGGTTCTTTTAGGAGGCCCAACAACAACTACTCCCAAGGGAAAAGGTTTGGGAAGCAGCCTCAGAATGATCAAGCTTGTACTAGGTGTGGAAGTCACCATCCAGGAGTACCATGCAAGGCTGGATGGGGTTTGTGCTATAATTGTGGAAAGGCGGGGCATAAAGCCACAAGTTGTCCGGGGAAGCAGAAGCAAGGTGCTGAGGAAAGCACAACAGACTGGTCAGGTGTTCACCACCTCAGCTGTGGGTGCAGAGGGATCCGAGACACTCATTCGAGGTAACTATGAAATAGCTGGTCAAACTTTAAATGCTTTATTTGATTCGGGAGCATCGCATTCATTCATTGCATTTGAGAAAGCCCATAAGTTAGGATTGAAGATCGTAACCTTAGGTTATGACTTAAAAGTGTATAATGCTACCCATGAAGCCATGGTAACTAGGCTAGGATGCCCGAAAGTTTCGTTTAGGTTCAAGCAGCGTGATTTTGTCCATAATTTAATCTGCTTACCAATGATCGGTCTTGATCTTATTTTGGGATTGGACTGGTTATCTGAGAACCATGTCCTGCTTGATTGTTCTACCAAGTCGGTGTACTTTATGCCGGAAGATACAGAAGGGCCGGTCGTGGTGAATAATTATTACTTGAATTCGATGATGGTGAACTGTTCTGGAATCGAATGTCAGGGTATCCTGTTGTTAACCGCGGGTGTTTCGGGTGATGATCAAAGGTTGGATCAGATTCCGGTAGTGTGTGAGTTTCCGGAAGTGTTTCCCGATGATATTGAGGAATTTCCACCTAACCGAGAGGTCGAGTTTGCTATTGAGTTGGTGCCTGGAGTGGGACCAATCTCAAGTGCTCCTTATAGGATGTCACCGTTAGAGATGGCCGAGCTAAAGTCTCAGTTAGAGGAATTGTTGGGTAAGAACTTTATTCGACCAAGTGTTTCCCCGTGGGGTGCTCCAGTGTTACTGGTAAAGAAGAAAGATGGAAGTATGCGACTCGGTGTGGATTACAGGCAGCTGAACAAGGTCACCATAAAGAATAAGTACCCATTGCCGAGGATTGATGATCTCATGGATTAGTTACAAGGAGCTGGAGTTTTCTCCAAGATCGATTTGCGATCCGGTTATCACCAGATAAGGGTGAGGGGTGAGGATATCCCTAAGACCGCTTTCAGGACTCGTTATGGTCATTACGAGTATACTGTAATGTCCTTTGGGTTGACGAACGCTCCTGCAGTATTCATGGATTACATGAATAGAGTATTCCGTCCGTTTCTGGATAAATTCGTTGTTGTCTTCATTGACGACATACTGATTTACTCCAAGACTGAAGAAGAGCATGCAGAACACTTGAGGACCGTGTTGCAGATTTTAAAGGAGAAGAAACTCTATGCGAAACTGTCTAAGTGTGAGTTTTGGAAGGATGAGGTGAAGTTTTTGGGTCACGTGGTGAGTAAGAAGGGAATAGCCGTAGATCCAACTAAGGTAGAAGCTGTGATGGATTGGAAGCAACCAACCACAGTAACTGAGATAAGGAGTTTTCTGGGTTTAGCTGGCTATTACCGAAGGTTCATCAAAGGCTTTTCGCAATTAGCTTTGCCGTTGACAAAGTTAACCCGCAAAGACACTCCGTTTGTTTGGACTCCTGAGTGCGAGGAGAGCTTTCAGGCATTGAAGAAAAAGTTGACCACTGCACCTGTGTTGGTGTTACCTGAGCCGAACGAGCCTATTGAGGTGTACTGTGATGCCTCACTAAAGGGTCTAGGATGCGTGCTGATGCAGCATCATAATGTGGTGGCGTATGCCTCACGACAGTTAAGACCTCATGAAGTTAGTTACCCTACGCACGATCTGGAACTCGCTGCGGTCGTGTTTGCCTTGAAGGTGTGGAGGCATTATCTCTATGGGGTTAAGTTCCAAGTCTTCTCCGATCACAAGAGCTTGAAATACCTCTTTGATCAGAAAGAGCTTAATATGAGGCAAAGGAGGTGGATGGAATTGTTGAAGGACTACGACTTTGAGTTGAATTACCATCCGGAAAAAGCGAATATAGTGGCGGATGCGTTAAGTCGGAAGTCGTTATATGCGTCTTGGATGATGCTTCAAGAGGAGAAGTTGCTCAAGGGATTCGAGAGTCTAAAAATTGGTGTTCGAGAAGTATCTGGAACCTTGTGTTTGGGCCGATTAGAAATCTCGAGTGACTTTAAGTCCAAACTCCTAAAGGCTCATGAAAATGATGAAGCATTATGGAAGGTGTTACCGGCTATCGAGCAAGGAAAACAGTGGAGAGTGTCGGAAGAAAAAGATGGGTTATGGAGATTCAAGGGTAGGATCATTGTGCCGGATGTTGGTACTTTGAGACAAGATATCTTAAGGGAGGCACACAAAAGTGGATTCTCCATTCACCCGGGAAGTACTAAGATGTACCATGATTTAAAGGCGATGTTTTGGTGGTCAGGTATGAAGAATGATGTGGCGGAATATGTTTCAAAGTGCTTAACTTGTCAAAAGGTAAAGATTGAACATCAAAGACCTTCCGGGATGTTGCAACCTTTAGAGGTTCCACAATGGAAGTGGGAAAGTATTGCAATGGACTTTGTGTCGGGATTGCCATGGACTAGGACTGGTTTTGATGCTATCTGGGTGATCGTGGACCGACTGACGAAGTCAGCTCACTTTTTACCCGTTCGGATGACTTACACCCTTTAGGAGCTAGCTCGGTTATACATAAAGGAGATTGTGAGACTCCATCGTGTACCTGCTACTATAATCTCTGATAGAGACCCTCGTTTCACTTCGAGATTCTGGGGTGCATTTCAGAAAGCTTTTGGAACCCGATTAAGCTTGAGTACAGCTTACCATCCTCAAACAAATGGTCAATCCGAGAGGACGATCCAAACCCTAGAGGATATGTTGAGAGCTTGTGTTTTGGACCAACCGACGAGTTGGGATCGGTATATGCCGTTAGTGGAGTTTGCATACAATAATAGTTACCATGCGAGCATCGGAATGGCTCCGTATGAGGCATTGTATGGGAGGAAATGTCAATCTCCGCTATGTTGGTATGAAGCTGGAGAGAAAGGCTTGTTGGGGCCGGAAATGATAGCTGAGACCACTGAACAAGTCAAGAAAATCCGAGATAGGATGCTTACGGCGCAGAGTCGCCAGAAGAGTTACGCCGATCAGAGGCGGAAGCCCTTGGAATTTGAGGCAGGAGATCATGTTTTCCTTAAGGTTACTCCGACCACAGGAGTAGGTAGAGCGATTAAAGCAAAGAAGTTGAATCCTGGAGAGGATTGGGCCGGTGGCGTATCGGATGGCTCTACCACCTCATCTTTCGAACCTGCACGATGTGTTTCACGTGTCGCAGCTTCGGAAGTACACTCCTGATGCTAGCCATGTGTTAGAACCTGAATCGGTTCAGTTAAGAGAAGATTTAACGCTTCCAGTGGCTCCAGTCAGAATTGATGATACTAGTATCAAACGATTGCGTGGAAAAGAGGTTTCATTAGTCAAAGTGGCTTGGAGTCGAGGCGGTGTTGAGGAACACACTTGGGAACTTGAGTCGGAGATGCGAACGGATTATCCGCATTTATTCTCAGGTAATTGAATTTGAATTTTGTGGGCAAAATTTCCAATTAGGTGGGTAGAATGTAAGACCCGGTCAATTAACGGCTAACTAATCCATAAAATGAGAATTTATTCTAGAAAGCCAAAAATGTTATTTTTATGGCTAAATGTGATAGAGGAGATTGAGACGAGAATTTCGGTACCAATTTTATAGAAATCGGACCAAGATTGGACCGAACGGGCCAAACCGGACCAACCGGACCCAAAGTGGGCCCTTGGCCCAACATAACTAAACCAAAACCCTAGTTTTCAGCACTCTCTCTCCTCACACAACACCAAAACACGCTGAAAATTGAGATGGAAGGGGGAAGAACACTCTCTCAACTTCCTTCTCTCACTTGATCTTCAAACCACCATAACTTTTGATCTAGAGCTCCGATTGCCACTCCGTTTGCGGCCACGCGTTCACCGCGGAGAGCTCTACAAAACCCATACAATCAATCTTGAGGTAAGCCACGTTTTACTGTTCGAAATTCCAGCCCTTGATTTCGAGTTTCATGAGCAAAAATGTTGAGATTTTGGGTTCTTTGATGTTATAGGACCCAACTCTCTTGAAGGAGAAGGTTAATCTTGTCTCCTTGGACCTTGGGTGTGGTAAGATTCTCAACCCTAGTATAATTTGTTGTTCTATGATGTTTGGGTATTGAGATGTTGTGTATGGGTATGATGATTGTGGCTTAGGTTGTGTATATGTGAATATTGGAGCTTGATTGGTGATTTTGGAAAGCTTGGAAGAGGGTTTTGTGTGATAAAATCTGTTCTTGGAGGTGTTGATACCTTGAGAGCTTGTGGACAAGTGGTTTGGAAGTGCTCCGGTTGAGCTTGGGGAATCGGCTAAGGTATGGTTTTAGTTTCCCGTATCTAATATGTAATGTGGTAGGAAATACTTAGGCTAGAGGCCCTAAGATAGGCATTGAATTGTTGGTGTTGTTGAATGGTTGAAATATATGATGTGTTCATATATGTGATTATGAATATTGATGCCTTGATTGTGTGAAATATGAGAAATGCATGTTGTGATATATGCTTGATGGATGATTGAGGTTGAATTGATGGGTGGTACCATGTTGATGGTGAGTATGATGTTGATTATGTATAATGATGGTTAATTGGAAATGGTATTATTGGAAATTGGGATGAGGAAGGATGTATGACATGATATTGTGTTTGTCCTTTAGCCATTTGATTGAGAAGTGTTAAAATGGTTGGATGTGGTTTTGGAAACCTTGGTAAAGTGTCAATGTGTGAGTTGAGGATGGCTTGTTGTTGATTTTGGTACATTCACTACAAGAAAATAAGCTTTCTGCCACGCTTTTAAAGCGTGCCGAAAAGTGCTAAAAAGGGTGCCGATAGCTTTTCGCCACGCTTTTTGAGCTATCGGCACGCTTTTGAAAGGGTCACATCTGCCAGCGTGCCGGTTGCTCTATCGCCACGCTTTTGTGGATCTATCGGCACGCTTTCTTTTTGGCCACGCTTTTAACTCTTGCCACACTTAAAAGCGTGGCCATAGGTGTTAACCTATCGGTACACTTTAAAAGCGTACCGAAAAGTTCACATATCGCCACGCTTTTAAAGCGTGCCAAGAAAGTTGGTTTTCAGTACACTTCAAAAGCGTGCCGATAGGGAAATATACGGCTACGCTTTTCAAGCGTGCCAATAGCATGATATATGGCTATATTAATGACTAAAGAAGATATGGTTACGCTTATAAAGCGTGCCAATAGCACTAGGCCATTCCATACCACTTTCAACATTGGGAAAGCCAGCATAATCAACATTAAATAACCAATCATTATGCAAAAACTAAACCATGTTATTAAAATAAACTTTATATAAAAATACAAAAATAAACTGGCACAAGAAAATTGAAAAAATCAAAAGAAAAGAAAACAAATTCACTGTGAAGTCATCACTTTGCAAAGTAAAATTTACAACATCTAAATCACACTTCAGCTGAGTGTACAACTTCATCTAGGACTTCATGATTCCATATCTAACAGAACATTTGAAGTAGTTATTATATTCACCATCTGTCAATATCACAATCCGCAAATAGCTCTCTTTGTTCCCAAAAACTCCGAAGATTCAACTAATCTACATAAAGAAATCCAAAAACAAATAAAGATGCATTATTTTAGAGACTGTTGTTGAAGAGCATCTTTTGTTCTTGTTTTGATCCTTCCACAGCTGCCGTTGCTGCTGCTGTTATTGCAGCCGCTGCTTTGTACATGATGAGTTTCTGAATGACAAAGTTATTTGAATTAGTCCAAGAAGAAAACAAGTAGGACCTTTTGCTAGTTAAGACACCAGGGTTTATGCACAAAAAGGAGAAAATTATATACTTACCTCATTAGGTTCTTGTAAAGAGTACGAAGCATTAGTGTCTTCCGGAAATTTCGAGACAAGAATTCCAAGACCATGCCCTCTGTCTCCCAATTTCTGTTTTCTCATTTATAAGTTAGTTCAAATTGTCCCAAAACATCACATTGTGGTCAACCAATATAATTAAGTAATGAACTATGTAGTATTATAGCATGGAGTAAAAAATCAAGAGAGGTGGTCAGATACCTTGAATGCATCTTCATCGGTTCTATCATCTCCAATATAAACAGGAAATACATCACTATAGTTGGCAAATCCTGTTGAAAGCAATTAATTAATGTACTGTTTAATAAAAAAATAACCTTGAATGAATAAATTAATCCTAAAAGGAGATTAACTTATTAAATTCTATGTTCAGTATCAACCATTACTTAATAAAGTAATATATCAATTAAAAAAAGAATAAATTAGAAATAACATAATACTTGTACTGGAGTTAGATCAAAAGAGGGACGAGCATCACTCTCTCTCCTCTGTGCAGACACAACAATACAGACCTTTGCCAAGCCATGTTGTTGATCCTGTCACAAACTCAAAAGCTCAGTTGTAACAAAATAAAACTGCCCATAAATGGAGATTGAGCTTCAAATTTTTGAACTGCAAAATAATAAAAGAACTGAAGGACAGAAATCATGAACTTGAATTACTGACTAGTTATCCTTCGTTGCAGCATCTTTCATAGTAAACTGAGCTGAACAGAGATCTCTAGCAACAGAAAAAAAAAGGGAGAAATATCGATCCAAAGAAAGCAATAAATGACGGCAAATTTTATAATAATAAATAATAAGACAATTAGAGAAGATTGCAAAGAACAAAAAGAAAATGACAAACATTAAAAAAACTGAGACTAAATAACAGCAAATTTTATAATAATAAATAATAAGTTGGCATAAACTTGTGAGAGTTTTAGCATTTACTATTTTGGAACATTTTGAGATGCTATAATAATAAATAATAATACAATAAATAAACTCCCCATTTAGTATTTCTTTACCAAAAAATTAAAGAAAAAAATTAGAAACCATTCCAATAAGCAATTTACATCATAACCAAACAAAATAATAAATGATCATATCCCTCAAACCTTGTATCAAGTATCTGTACTATTCGAATAATGTTTTCCCGGCAAAAGAAGCACCAACATCAGCAGACAAATTTTCCCCTTTGGTCAAATTTGCTTTGATCTAGTTTACAACATCACTAAACTTTTCCTGAAACAGTTCAAGGATTTTCAACTTTATGCATGGCTTACAGCATAGTTTATTGAGCAGCACAACTCTTTGGGGTGGAGTGGGGTTTTTGTGGGGGAGGGGGGAATGACATAGATGCTAACACTAAAATCATTAGAGGTGGTAAGAATAAGCAGTTTGATCAAGCATATCTCATTCTCAGCAGTAGGCAAACTCCCTCTTGGTAGAACACAGGCAGGGATGTTGTTATTAAATGGATATAACCTTGTATAGTTACTTAACAACTAGAACCACAGTGTTTTCACTTTCCATTCGAAAATGTGCAAGTATACCTGTTTATTTAATTGAAGTATTCACACAAGTAACAAAACTACAAGATATTAGACAAGAGTCTGCTAAAATGGTAGCTTCAATAACATATTACTATGGCAAGTAATAACATGATACATTCTAAAGAAAAACAGATACTTAGACTCTTACTATGGCAAGCAATTACCACGTCCCAACCTGCCTCTTCACTTCAAAAAGGATACAAAGCAAACAAGACAAAGAAGAAACATATAAAGAGAAGATTTATTAGTGTCACTATCATTACCCTTAGCCAATGTTGAATACAAAGGACATGCAAACCAAATAGTACCATTCTGTATCTGTGAGATCCTCCGGAGACAGTGCTGCTGAACGCCTTTTGGTTTGAGGGCTGGCTTCTACAGCTTTGAGGGACTTGTATAACTCTCGAAGCTGCTCACTCCGCTGCAACCCTATCTGATCAGAATTGAGTTCCACTCCTTGACTTGTCTTCCTTGTCTTAATGTCTCCATTGTAATATCCTTCCCCCCAACTCAACACCCTGCTAAATGGGAACCATGAATAGAAAGAAATTGATTTTGAATAGTAGTATTATTGAATTGTGGTGTTGTCTAAGAAGCCATTGTATTGAGTTGTTCATATTAGAGAAGAAGAAGAAACAAGTCATGATGTGTCTCGTCATATGAAGTCCATTGAGGTATTTTCACAAACAACACATATTCAAGAAACAGAAAATGAAAAAAAAAAATCACAAAACAGAACTGAAATTCAAGGAAACGGTTAGTTAGAAGTTAGTACCCGGGTTGGGTAGATGAAGTAGACCAGAATATTGCATAGCTCCACTGGATGCTTCTCACAGACAAAGCAAGTTGTTCTTTGAAGTTCTCCAACAACATTTCCTTGTTCTTTGGGTTCAGGAAAATAACCTTTCAGCTTGAATCATACTTGATTCTCCCCATGAAACCTAAAAAATGAATTAAGCAAACTCTTAAAAAATTTGGACTAGAAAACACATTGGTATACCAGACAGCAGCTGACAGAATTTATATCTTTATCAGTTTTACAAAGGGCATTTGTGAAGAATACAAAAATAGAAGAATTTTTATAGGAAGGATAAAATCTGAGTTTCCAATGGCATTAAATACATAGAAGTTCCCTTTCTCTATAAAATCATTTCCCTTTTGTATTAGTAAAATTCTCTCTATACCAAATCATATCCGCAGAGAACACATTAGGATAAAAAGTAAAAACATATATCCAGGCCCCAAAAAAAATGAGTATGAACAGGGGATACTTATTTGATTCAGGTCAAATACTTAGCTTCCTACCACCAGATTATTGCAAAATTACAGCATTTAAGCTAGGAAATAATTTTCTTTTGATGAAATGCAAACCGCAGTACATAAGCCTATTACATGTCTTGAAGGTTGAAACTTCTTTGATGGAGCTTCCTGCAATTGAAACTTTTATCTAACTATTCAATTCCATAAGACAAAATCAAATACAAAAACGAAAACGAATTGAGCACTCACATAGTTGCATAGAATTTCCAACACACCTTTATCACAGATACACTGCTGCACCAAGACCGTTCTAGGTGGCAGTGCACCAGAGACCCTCACACCCTCAAGAAACCTCCATTTAGCATTCTTTTACCAAAAAATTGAAGACAAACATCAGAAACCATTCCAATAAGCAATTTACATCATAATCAAACAAAATAACAAATGATCATATCACTCAAACCTTATATCAAGTATCTGTACTATTCGAATAAATGCATGCGTGTCATGGTAAGGCAAAGCACATATAATAAAATAGACAATCCATCGCATTCCCCACACCAATTCAATCAAACTAGAGAGTTCACCACATAATAGAAACAAAACAAAAAGAGAGGTGATTACAGTTGCAAGAGATGATTATATAAGAAAAGAAAACATTAATCAGCGTTATGGTGAGGGTTGAATAGAGAAATTTGCGGAGGGTTGAAACAGAGAAACAAAAAGGGATTAAATCTTTAAATACGTACCTTCTTGTGTTATGGTGAGGGTTGAGCGCCGATTGAGGGAGGAACACGATTGAGGGAGAGGCAGCGACGATTGAGTCAGCGTCGACGGAGGTAAGGTTTGAGCGAGAGAGAACGAGCGCTGATGGAGGCCTTGCGAGCGAGAGTGAACGCCGACGGAGGGCAAGCCGATGGAGGGTGCGCCGGCGGAGGCAGCACCGATTGAAGTTTCCAAGAGTTGTAAAAGAGGGATGAAGGGTTGCAAGAGAAGGATAGAGGGTTGCAAGTTGAGAGCGAGCTACGACCTGAAAGATGACGATGGATTCTCACTTCTCAGTGATGAAGAGGGCTGAGAGCTGAGAGGGCTGCGAACTGAGAGAGGGCTGCGAAAGTTAGGGCTGTTTTGAGTGTTCCTTTTAAGAAATGAAGTGTTTGAGTGAGAAATTAAACTAAGTGGAACCTTATCGTCACGCTTTTTCAGGGTTCCAAATAATTAGAGGTTATAGGCACGTTTTAAAAATGTGCCCGTATCCTAACAAATTAGTTACGCTTTAAAAGTGTACCTGTTTCTCTCTATGGGCACGCTTTTGAAGCGTGGTAAAAAAAAGGGTGGTCAAATCATAAATCAGTGGCCACCCTCATAAAAGCGTGCCAAAATCTCTCTATGGCCACACTTTTAAAGCGTGCCAAAAAAAAAACGTGGCCGAATCACAAATCAGTGGCTACCCTCATAAAAGCGTGGCCATTGACCACTTTTGGCCACGCTTTTAAAGCGTGGCAAGAAAAAAGGGTGCCGATAGGCCTTTTTTCTTGTAGTGATTTTGAATGATTTCAAAGAGAAGGATTGAAATTGGCATGTTTGATTGATTTTGAAAAGAGTTGAAAGTGGCTTGTTTTGAAAATGGCACCTTGTGGTTTTGTATGAAAACATGGTTTTTGGGCATACTTTGACGGGACATAACTTGGACTACGGATCTCTGATTTGTGCCAAATCTGTTTAGAAATGAAATTGGATCCAGGATGTCCATGCCGTTCGAAGAACGAGTGAAAAACGATTTAAAATGAGGAAGTTATGTCCGTCGGAAGATTGGGGTTTGAATCTGTAAATTCTGCAGCTTTTAACTTAGAAAATTTTTAGCAGAATGACCCCTCGCGCATAGGCGCACTTGGTGCGTACGCGCCGTTCTTCGAGAAAGCGCCATCCACGCGTGCGCGTGGAGTGCGCGTACGCGTGGACCTGTTTTCATCCCAAAGTTGATTTTTGAGTTTTAAAAGCCAAATTTCATACTTCTAAGCCTCCGATCTCACCACTTATGTCTTAAATCATTATGATATGCCTAGCATGAGAAAAAGGGCTAGTGAATGTGGTAACTTGCGAGTGAAGCAAGGGAAAAATGAATGATCATTGAGGATCAAAGATGATTATGTGAGATGCGGAGAATGGCGGTGGAAGTGCTTGTTGTGCCATGGGCCGAAGGGCCGTAATTGTTAATGAATTGGCTGGTTATGGATTTAACCGTGAGCCGGATGGCTAGATTATTGCCGTGTTACGGCGGAGCCATGTTTATGGCCAAGTATAAATGCATATATGATGTTGATTGAATTGTGAAGGTTTGCACTTCCACCATTGGAGATGAGGGTTTCCCTGGGTAGTAGCAATGGCTAGCCACCATGTGCTCCAGGTTGAGACTCGAAGCTCTTTTGACCCTATGTCGTAAGTGTGGCCGGGCACTGTGAAAGGCCCGGATGAGCTCGCCCCCATAAATATTCACCAGTGATGGTGATGGATAAATATTCACCAGTGAGGGTGATGGATATGGATCATGATTATGATCAAGTTTATGATGAGTATAACTCGAGTTGGGGATGCACGACAGAGGGACAGTCCAATGGCTAGCTACCAGGACTTGTCGGGTTGGCTCTATAACCGACAGATGATATCATCAGCCACTAGGGACAGGCATGCATCATAAGCATACTACATGAATTGTTTGAGATTGCCTATTTGACTGCATATTACTTGCTAATTGCCTAAATGCCTTATTTGTTCCTATTTGTAAATCTCTTGTCTGATATAACTGTGTTTGCTATATTATACTCCTGCTGGTTGTTGGGAGGTCTGAAGGAAGTAGAAAGGGAAGTATTAGTTAGACTGAAGGATCTTTAGTTAGTTGCCACTTACGGTTTAGCTTGTTTATAAGCTTTGATATTTTCTGGAGGAAGTTCTAGGATTGCCTTCGGCTTTCCTCTATTATTATGTATTATATATGTGGAAGCTGTTACCGTACTGGGGACCTCTGGTTCTCACCCATGCGGATTTTGTGGTTTTCAGATGCAGGACGCGAGGCTTCTCGTTGAGACATGTTGGGGACTTCTGGATTAGCGAAGATTCTTGTTCTCGGGACTCTATCTTGATTTATATATCTTGTTTAGATACTTTTATCTCCATTAAATAATACAAACTGTGATGACTCCTTCTAGAGGGGATTTTGGAGATTAGGTTTTCGGTATTTGTGTCCCTTTGGGTTTTCCTTTGGGGTTTTCCTTATTTTATCATATGTATATATTGCTATGCTCGAACCGGTTACCTTCGCAGCCGAATTTTGAGTCTTGATATTCCTGTTTTTGATACTCTTTATATATATGATCTTGCGTTAGCTTATCCTTTGCTCGTTGTGTTAGTGATCGGAGTGTTGCGCTTTCGAGTTGCGGTTTTTGTTTACCCCCTTTTTCTACAAAGGCTCCTAGTTATAATCAATTATTCATACTACTATACGTACTAAATTTTTGTTTTAGAGGTCGTAATACCTTGCCATCTCTGAATTATGACTTAAGCATAAGTCTCTGTATGGTAGGGTGTTACAAAGAGTTGAAGTTGAGAGAACCTCTAATGGAGGTTTAACCAAGATTTTTGTTTTCTTTTGTGGACCAAATTTTGAGGACAAAATTTTAAATAAGGTGGATAGGATATACAATCCGGTCAAACTGTACACTACAAGAAAATGAAATATTTGTAACAAAAAATTTGTATCAAATTTAAAATTGTTACAAAAAAATAGTATTTTGTAATAATAATATGTGATTGTTACAAAAGAATAATGTTTTGTAACAACCTATTTTATTTTGTTACAAATTATGTTAGTTTTTGTAACGAGATGGTGTTTTGTTACAAAATATTGTAATATTTTGTAACAAAAGAAAAACAAGTTGCAAAAATTTAAAATATTTTGTAACAAATTTTGTTTTTTGTTTCAAAAATTCCAATTGTTTTGTAACAAAAAATTAATTTGTTACAAAATTCAATAATTTTTGTAACAAGTTAATTATTTGTCACAAAATATAAAAATATTTTATAATAATTTTTTTTCAAAATGTTAAACACTTTAAGAGTAAAAAAAAATTGTGTATATATTTTTTTCAAAATAATTTTATTTTGTAACATCCTGCATTTTTAAAAATCTAAATATAAATAAATTGTGATTTTATCTTATTAAGTTTAAACTTTATAATTTTAGAAATTATTTTATTAGAAATAATTAAATAGATTCGGAGATAATTTCATTATAAATCAATTAAGATTCTTAAATAATTTTATTATAATTGAATATTTTGCGTAATTGATGTAACATTACTAACCTTTTCCTTTTACTGTTGCACGGAAATTAAATTTTATCTTCATTTTCAAATCACAAATTGGATTGTACAGGATGATATTAGGTGTATGATTAATGAATCCTATGATTCAGAAAATCCTCTCACTCCAAATGAAGTATTTTTACTTGTGAGAGGTGAGAAAACAGAAAAGTGGTACAAGTTATGGCATAAAGGCTTCAAAATCTAAGTTAAGGATTCAAGCACAACTTCAAGAGGCAATGCAAGACCATGAGGAGCTAACAAAGCAAATAGATGTGCTAAAAAAAAAACTTGAAGAGCAACGAACACGGCAAGAGGAAGAATTAGCTCAAATGAAAGCTCAATTGGAAGCTCAACAAGCCGTTGTGAACTCTTTCATAGCGCGCTTTGACAATGAAAGAAACTAGACCCTAAAGGTACTCCTAAAATTGCTTATGGTTTTAATACATTTTCCTATATGATTCCTATATTATTAGTATAGTTTTATTTGTATATGGATCTATTTATGACATTTTACTTGTGTCATGGTTGAGAAATGACAAATGTCCTATTATTTAGTTTGATAAATTTGGTTGTGTATTGGTTGAGAAATAAGTTGTGAATTGGTTGGTTTTGTTGGAACCGTAGACGGTGGAAATATCCAAGTTTTAGGGGAGGTTCTGCCAAAATTTTTCTAAACATTTTGGATAAAACTTAAAGGAAAAAATTATAATTATTAGTGTTATATCTTGTTTCTAATTTTTTGTTTCAGTTTTTCTTATTTACAGAAGTGATGAAATGATGACCATATGCTACCTTGAGGGCTCAAGAATATTTTGATTCATAGAGTCACTAATCTATGTTAGAACTTTTAACTTTTGGTTGAACTTATGCAAGACATATAACTTGTAGAACTAATCAATGTACTCACTAAGATTATTTTGTTTTAAAATAATTTTAGCTAAATGAGGCATGTTTGAATTATTTATATTTTTGCATATTATATAAATGTAGACTTGCTTATTAAAATAGTTAATATATTAGTTAATTTAAAAAATAATTTAGTAAATTATGCATGCAATTTGTATTAAAAAAAATTGTTACAAAATAATTATTTTACTTTTGTAACTAAAGAAAAAAAAGGTTACAAAATCAAGTTACATTTTGTAACAAAATTTTATGATAGGAAAAAATAGATTGTCACCAAAAATACCTTGAAGATCAAAATTTGTTACCACTTTTGTAACGACTTCGGGTTTTTTGTATCAGAAAAATTTGTTACAAAATATCACTTTGAATTGTAATAGTTCTATTTTTTGTTACAAAAATTTTTTGTAACGGGACATACTGCAACAGCCCCTTTTTTTGTTACAAAATCCTTTTGTTTCAAAATTTTGATTTTTTGTAACAATTTGTTTTTTTACAAATATTGTTTTTTCTTGTAGTGGTAATTAATTAAGTAATTAATTGGAAATAGGCAAAAATTATTAAAAAAATTAGCAATTAGAATTTGACAATCTAAATATGATATTTGGGTTTAGTGAATTTTTCTGAGTCGGAAAACATAGTTAGAAAGATTAGAAAGTTAGAATTTATGATTTAGAAAATAAAAATATCTAAAACGCAGTTTAAAATGCTACTTTTAAATGTTTTGGCCCAAAATTGGGCCAACGAGTTATATACGTGAACCGGGCCCAAGTGGGTCTCATGCCCAAGGTATATAAGCATTATTTATGAGCATTGAAGCTCATTTAACCCTAAAAATGAGAGAGAGAGAGAGAGAGAGAGAGAGAGAGAGAGAGAGAAAGAGCGAGAGAGAGAGAGAGAGAGAGAGAGAGAGAAAACCTAGCTTCCCAAACTTCAAATCACCATAACTTTCTCTTCGGAGTTCCGATTGACAAGTTGCTTGCGGCCACGCGTCGCTCTTTTCATCCTCTTTGATTCTATCTAGGTATTGTGGGGTGCCCTAGTATGAGATATTGATGAGTTTCATCAACTATTTTCATTGGTTAAGTGTTGTCGGGTGAATTTGGCATACTTTGAGAACTTGAATTGGATTGTGGAACTCTTGGTGAAGCTTGGAGCTAGTGCTTGGTGAAAAATTTGCAAGGAAGGGCCAAATTCTTGTGACTACAAGAGGTACAATTTAGGTTTCATTTAAGTACCTGGTGGTGTGATGAGGATTCCTAGGCTAGATGCCTCTATGATTAGGTTTGGATTGTGTAATTGGTTGGTATTGATATGTATAGTTGATATGTTGTGAAAATTAATGATTGGATTGAGAATTGTGTGAATTTGTATGTTTGGGTGTTGAAAATTTTGATAAATTAGATAATGATTATTGGTTTATAGAATATGTATTAAATTGTGAATTTGGGTTGGAGCCCGTGAATTTTGGGTCGGAGGCCGGAAAAAAGGTAATGACGGTAAGTGATGATTGGATTGTGTGATGATGTATGTAATTGAATGGAAATTGATAATGAAGGATGGAAAAGTAGGCATGATTGCTAGGAAATTAGAAATTGTAGATTGAGATATGAAATTGGTAGAATTTGAGTTGAGTTGTGTAATTAGAGAATGTTTGGATTTGGTTGAGTGTAAAAATGTAAAATGGGTTGGTTTGTGGTAAAAATTGTTGAGAAAAATAAATTTTCCTTGTGAACAATTGGAAGGATTGGCAAATTTGTATTTTTGGTAAAAACAGATTTTTGGCCAACTTTGGCGGGTCATAACTTGGAACTCGGAGTTCAAAAACTTCAAAATTGAATTTTTATGAAAATTCATTTATCGATCTTTCCAACGGTTCAAGAATGATTGAAAAAGGAATTTTGTGAAAAAAGTTATGAGGTTTTGAAAATTAGACTGAAAAACTGATTTTTGCAACATATTAGATTTTCTATTTTCTGATATGGATGCGTACGCGGCCTTTGACATGCGTACGCAGGGATTGGCCTCTGCCAAGTGCCGCTGTGTATGCGGACACTGCATGTGTACACGTAATGGTCCACGCGACACTATGCATGCGTACGCGACTTACTAAATTTTCACCTTATGCGTACGCGGACCTTTGCATGCGTACGTGGATTTCCAAATTTTCAGTCTGTGCGTATGCACACTACATGTATGCGTACGCACACCTCCCAGAATTTGGAAACATTTGTTCTTATGGCTTTCAACCATTCTTTTGGCCTTCTAAACCTTTATAAACTTCGATTTGAGTCTAGAGCCAGTGGAGTGGAGGATGGACGAGTTAGGAATAAAGCCAAATGAATTGAGTTAATAAAATTGAGAGAAATGAACAAGATGTTAAGTGATATATGTTGATTATGAATGAGATAATTGATGATGAGAGTGAATGGATAATGATGACTAAACTTAATTAAGGTTGAATATGAATTGAGATGAGATGGATAATGAGAATAATGATGATCACAAGATTGATAATGAGGATGATGGTGAAGTTTGATGGGCACTATATCCCGGAATGAATAGGCCATTTGAGGTAGAGGATTCCCTCTCTCGTGTTGTGATTATGATTAAGGAGGCAATAAGATTTGTGTTGTGAGGATGGTGGTGTTATCCCGCTCACGTATAGGCAAGCTGAGATTGAGGATTCTCTCGCTTGCTGTGATAAACAAGTTGAGGTCGAGGATTCTCTCTCTTGTTGGGTTGGACGAGTTTAAGGTTGAGGATTCCCTCACTTGTCGCACCAGAGAGTTGGATTGAAGGTTGAGGATTTCCTTCGGTTTAACTCTGTGATTATCAATTTGAATGTCGGGAAAGGCAAGCTAAGATAGAGGATTCTGTCTCTTGCTATGATGAACAAGATGGGGTTGAGGATTCCCTCTCTTGTTATGGTGGGCAAGCGGGGTTGAAGATTCCCTCTCTTGCTACATGGGAGAATTGAATAGAGAAGGTTGAGAATTCTCTTCGATACGATTCTTGGCTGTGGTGTGAATGAGTTAGGTTGAGGATTCCCTATCATTACATCACAATCTCTCTCTAAAATAGGAGGTTGAGGATTCCCTCCTTGAAGGTTGAGGATTTCCTTCGTGTTGAGAGACGATATTCAGGTTAGCTACCAGGTGTGTCGGTTGACAGTATAACTGACAGATGAGCTCATTGGCCATAAGGTAGGCGTACATTATTTGCATATGTTTGAATTGTTTGTATTTGCTTAATTGTACTTGGATTGCCTAATTGTAATTGAAAATGTTACATGATTATATGCTATCTGCTCTACTTGAATCTACTTGTGATTTTCTTATTTGCATTGTTTGTGTTTGTACAACTGAGAGGTTGATAAGCGGATAATTTATACCCTTTTTGGCATTGTTTTTACATAGTTTTTAGTATGTTTTAGTTACTTTTCATTATATTTTTATTAGTTTTTATGCAAAAATTACATTTCTGGACTTTACTATGAGTTTGTGTATTTTTCTGTAATTTCAGGTATTTTCTGGCTGAAATTGAGGAACCTGAGCAAAAATCTGATTCAAAGGCTGAGAAAGGACTGCAGATGCTGTTGGATTCTGACCCTCCTGCACTCGAAGTGTCTTTTCTGGAGCTACAGAGGCCCAATTGGCGCGCTCTCAATTTCGTTGGAAAGTAGACATCTTGGGCTTTCCAGCAATATATAATAGTCCATACTTTGTCCGAGATTCGATGGCCCAAACCGGCGTTCAAAGTCAGCCTAAAATTTTTGGCATAAAACGCCCAAACTGGCACCAGAATTGGAGTTAAACACCCAAACTGGCACCAAAGCTGGCATTTAACTCCAGGAACAGTCTATGCACGAAAAAGCTTCAATGCTCAGCCCAAGCACACACCAAGTGGGCCCCGAAAGTGGATTTCTGCATCATTTACTTATTTCTGTAAACCCTAGGCTACTAGTTCATTATAAATAGGGCCTTTTACTATTGTATTTTCATCTTTGGAAAAACTTTGGAACGTTTAGTTCTTAGACATTGGAGGCTAGCCTCACGGCCATGCCTAGACTTTTCACTTATGTATTTTTAACGGTGGAGTTTCTACACCCCATAGATTAAGGTGTGGAGCTCTGCTGTTCTTCATGAATTAATACAAGTACTATTATTTTTCTATTCAATTCACGCCTACTTCTTCTCTAAGATATTCACTCGCACTTCAACCTGATGAATGTGATGACCCGTGACACTCATAATCATTCTCACTTATGAACGCGTGCCTAAAAACCACTTCCATTCTATCTGCAATAGCTTGAGTGTGTATCTCTTAGCCTCCTGGTTCACGACGCATGGTTGCCTCTCCTGACAACAGAGCATTCCATTCCGTGAGATCAGAATCTTCGTGGTATAAGCTAGAACCATTGGCAGCATTCCTAAGATCTGGAAAGTCTAAACCTTGTCTGTGGTATTCCGAGTAGGATCTGGAAAGGGATGACTGTGACGAGCTTCAAACCTGCGAATGTGGGCGCAAGTGACAGTGCGCAAAAGGACAATGGTCCTATTCCGATGCTAGCGGGAACCAACAGATGATTAACCCTGCGGTGACAGCGCAGATGGATTTGTTTTCATCCGAGAGGATTATACAGCTTGCCATGGAAGGAGGTAACACATGGTTGGAAGAAGGCAGTAGGAAAGCAGAGGTTTAGAAGGAACAAAGCATCTTCATACGCTTATCTGAAACTCCTACCAATGAATTACATAAGTATTTCTATCTTATTTTCTGTTTTAATTATCTCTTAATTATCAAAACATCATAACCATTTGAATCTGCCTGACTGAGATTTACAAGGATGACCATAACTTGCTTCAAGCCGACAATCTCCGTGGGATCGACCCTTACTCACGTAAGGTATTACTTGGACGACCCAGTGCACTTGCTGGTCAGTTACACGGAATTGTGAAGAAGTCTTGAAATCACGTTCTCCCACACCAAGTTTTTGGCACTATAGCCAGGGAACAATTAATCACGATTTCGCGTACCAAGTTTTTGGCGCCGTTGCCGGAGATTGTTCGAGTTTGGACAACTGACGGTTCATCTTGTTGCTCATATTAGGTAATTTTATTTTATTTTTAAAGCATTTTATTTTCGAAAAAAAATTTCAAAAAAAAATAAATAAATAAATTATTCTATGTTCTTCAGAATTTTTAAGAATGAATTCTAGAGTTTCAGATAATGCTTTTATCATCATAGGAGCTGGTTGATTTCCATCAATTTGGCTGTTGTATGTAATGTCCTACTGAAGCTTGGCTTGCCAGGTCTAATCTTTTTAGACTGAAGCTTTAGACTAACATTGCATGATTCCTGAAATTTCTATTAAAAATTTTGAATTTCTTTATTTTCTTTTCCAAAATAATTTTCGAAAATTACAAAAAAAATTTCAAAATTTTGCCTTTTCAAGTCAATAATACAGAGAACTGAAGATTCAGAACATATAGCAGAGGAATCACGGAGAAAAAGCTGGGCGTTCAAAACGCCCAGTGAAGAAGGAATTCTGGCGTTTAAACGCCAGCCAGGGTACCTGGCTAGGCGTTTAACGCCCAAAGAGGTAGCCAAATGGGCATTAAACGCCAGAATGGATACCATTCTGAGCGTTTAACGCCAGGACAACACAAGGGAGGTAAGTTAGTTTTTAATTCAAATCTTTTTCAAATCTTCATAATTTTTCAAATCATATCTTTTTCAAAATCAAATCTTTTTCCATTTTTCTCTCACTATTTTCAAAAATCCTTGCTGCCAATTAATGATTTGATTCAAAAAATTTCAAGTTTTTTACTTCCTTGTTAAGAAAGGTTCAATATTTGAATTTTAGAATCATATCTTTTAAATTTCTTGTTAGCCAAGTCATTAATTTTTAAAATATATCAAATCTTTTTAAATTATTTTTCAATCATATCTTCTCAATCATATCTTTTTAAAACATATCTTTTTCAAATCACATCATTTTAAAATTCTAATTTCAAAATTCCTTTCTAACTTCTTATCTTTTCAAAATTTTATTATTTCTTATCTTTTTCAAAACCACCTAACCACTTTTCTCATCTCTAATTTTCGAAAACTACTAACCCTTTTTTCAAAATTCTTTTTAACTAATTAATTATTTTAAATTTTTATTTTTCAAAAACTCCCTCTCTCTTATCTCTTTCTATTTAATCACTAACACTTCATCTAAATATTCGAACCCTCTCCCTCTATATGTTCGAATTCTTCTATCTACCTCATCCCTCTATTCTTGTTTTCCTCTGATACTCAAGGAATCTCTATACTGTGACATAGAAGATTCCATACTTTCTTTGTTCTCTTCTCTTTAATATGAGCAGGAACAAGGATAAAGGCATACTTGTTGAAGCTGATCTTGAACCTGAAAGGACTCTGAAGAGGAAGCTAAGAGCAGCTAAAGCACAATACTCTGAAGAGGACCTAACTGAAATTTTCGAAAAGGAGAAAGACATGGCAGCCGAACCCAACAACAATGCCAGAGATGCAAGGAAGGTGCTTGGTGACTTTACTGCACCAACTTCCAATTTCTATGGAAGAAGCATCTCCATTCCTACCATTAGAGCAAACAACTTTGAGCTTAAGTCTCAATTAGTTTCTCCAATGTAGCAGAATTGCAAGTTTCATGGACTTCCATTGGAAGATCCTCATCAATTCTTAGCTGAATTCTTGCAAATCTGTGATACTGTTAAGACCAATGGGATTGATCCCGAGGTCTACAGGCTTATGCTTTTCCCTTTTGCTGTAAGAGACAGAGCTAGGACATGGTTGGACTCACAACGTAAGGAAAGCCTGAACTCTTGGAAAAAGCTGGTCAGTGCTTTTCTGGCCAAATTCTTTCCACCTCAAAAGATGAGCAAGTTTAGAGTGAAAGTCCAAACCTTTAGACAGAAAGAAGGTGAATCCCTCTATGAAGCTTGGGAAAGATACAAGCAATTGATTAGAAGGTGTCCTTCTGACATGCTTTCAGAATGGAGCATCTTATGCATATTCTATGATGGTCTGTCTGAACTATCCAATATGTCATTGGACAACTCTGCTGGTGGATCTCTTCATCTAAAGAAGACACCTGAAGAAGTCCAAGAACTCATTGAAATGGTTGCAAATAACCAATTCATGTACACTTCTGAAAGAAATCATGTGAATAATGGGACAACTCAGAAGAAAAGAGTTCTGGAGATTGATACTCTGAATGCCATACTGGCTCAGAATAAAATATTGACTCAGCAAGTCAATATGATTTCTCAGAGTCTGTCTGGAATGCAAGCTGCAACAGGAAGTACTAAAGAAGCCTCCCCTGAAGGAGAAGCTTATGACCCTGAGAATCCTGCAATGGAAGAGGTGAATTACATGGGAGAATCCTATGGAAACACCTATAATCCTTCATGGAGGAATCATCCTAATCTTTCATGGAAGGACCAACAGAAGCCTCAACAAGGCTTCAACAACAATAATGGTGGAAGAAATAGGTTTAGCAATAGCAAACCTTTTCCATCATCTTCTCAGCAACAAACAGAGAACTCTGAGCAGAGTCATTCTGGCCTAGCTACCATAGTCTCTGATCTATCTAAGACCACACTAAGTTTTATGAATGAAACAAGATCCTCCATTAGAAATTTGGAGGCACAAGTGGGTCAGCTGAGTAAGAGAATTACTGAAACTCCTCCTAGCACCCTCCCAAGCAATACAGAAGAAAATCCCAAGAGAGAGTGCAAGGCCATAACCATGACTAACATGGCCAAACCTGGAGAGAGTAAGGAGGACGTGATTCCCAGTGAGAAAAATCTCATGGGATGTCCTCTGAACGAAAAGAAGTTCTCCTTTGAGGAACCAAGGGAGTCTGAGGCTCATACAGAGACCATAGAGATTCCATTGAACCTACTTCTGCCATTCATGAGCTCTAATGAGTATTCTTCCTCTGAAGAGGATGAAGATATTACTGAAGAGCAAGTTGCTAAGTACCTTGGAGCAATCATGAAGCTGAATGCCAAGTTATTTGGTAATGAGACTCGGGAGGATGAACCCCCCTTGCTCACCAATGAACTGAATGACTTGATTAGGCAGACATTACCTCAGAAGAAACTAGATCCTGGAAAATTCTTAATATCCTATACCATAGGCACCATGAACTTTGAGAAGGCTCTGTGTGACTTAGGGTCAAGTATAAACCTCATGCCCCTCTCTGTAATGGAGAAACTAAAAATCTTTGAGGTGCAAGCTGCAAGAATCTCACTAGATATGTCAGACAATTCAAGAAAACAGGCTTATGGACTTGTAGAGGATGTCTTGGTAAAGGTTGAAGGCCTTTACATCCCTGCTGACTTCATAATCCTGGACACTGGGAAGAATAAGGATGAATCCATAATCCTTGGCAGACCCTTTCTAGCCACAGCAAAAGCTGTGATTGATGTTGACAGAGGAGAGTTGGTCCTTCAAGTGAATAAGGACTACCTTATATTTAAAGCTAAAGAATCTCCTTCTGTACACATGGAGAAGAAGCATGACAAGCTTCTCTCAATGCAGAGTAAAACAGAGCCCCCACATTCAAACTCTAAGTTTGGTGTTGGGAGGTCATCATCATGCTCTGAGTATCTATGAGGCTCCATAAGAGCCCACTGTCAAGCTATTGACATTAAAGAAGCTCTTATTGGGAGGCAACCCAATTTTTACTTATCTATGTTAAATTTCTATTGCTATTTTATGTTTTCTTTAGGATGATGATCATGTGGAGTCACAAAAACAAAAGCTGAAATCAAAAATAGCATTGAAAACAGGACACCCTGGAGGATGATCTTACTGGAATTTAAACGCCAGTAAGGGTAGTAGAATGGGCATTAAACGCCTAGCCTGGCACCATTCTGGGTGTTTAACACCAGAAAGGGAAGAAAAGTTGGCATTTAACGCCAGAAAGGGAAGAAAAGCTGGCGTTAAACGCCAGAAATGGGCAGCAACCTGGCGTTTAACGCCAGGATTGGCACTCCAAGGGGCGTTTACACGCCAAAATGGTGCAGGGATGAGAAATCCTTGACACCTCAAGATCTGTGGACCCCACAGGATCCCCACCTACCTCAACTTTCTCTCTCTTCTTCACAACTTCCCATAACACCCTTCCTCAAATACCCCTCACCAATCACCTCCACCACTCTTCCCCATAACACCCACCTCACAATTCAAATTCAAATCCTTTCCCTTCCACACCCAACCCCTAATACACGAACCCTACCCCTCTCTCCACTCCTATATAAACCCTTCATCCCTCCTTCATTTTCACACATCATAAACACTTCTCCCCCCTTGGCCGAACCGCTCACACCTTTCCATCTCCTTCATTTTCTTTTTCTTCTACTCCCTTCTTTATTCTTTTGCTCGGGAACGAGCAAACCTTCTAAGTTTAGTGTGGTAAAAGCATTGCTTTTTGTTTTTCCATAACCATTTATGGCACCTAAGGCTGGAGAAACCTCTAGAAAGAGGAAAAGGAAGGCAAAAGCTTCCACCTCCGAGTCATGGGAGATGGAGAGATTCATCTCAAAGGTCCATCAAGACCACTTCTATGAAGTTGTGGCCAAGAAGAAGGTGATCCTTGAGGTCCCTTTCATGCTTAAAAGGAATGAGTATCTGGAGATCCGACATGAGATTCGAAAAAGAGGTTGGGAAGTTCTTACCAACCCTATTCAACGAGTCAGAATCTTAATGGTTCAAGAGTTCTAAGCTAATGCATGGGTCACCAAAAACCATGAGCAAAGTGTGAACCCGAACCCAAAGAATTGGCTTACAATGGTTCGGGGGAAATACTTAGATTTCAGTCTGGAAAATGTAAGGTTGGTATTCAACTTGCCAATGATATAAGGAGATGCACGCCCCTACACTAGGAGGGTCAACTTTGATCAAAGGTTGGACCAAGTCCTCATGGACATATGTGTGGAAGGAGCTCAGTGGAAAAGAGACTCCAAAGGCAAGTCAGTTCAATTAAGAAGGCATGACCTTAAATCCGTGGCTAGAGGATAGTTGGAATTCATCCAACACTCCATCATTCCTACTAGCAACCGATCCAAAGTGACTATAGATCGAGCTATCATGATCCATAGCATCATGATTGGAGAGGAAGTAGAAGTTCATAAGGTCATATCTCTAGAACTCTACAAAGTGACTGACAAAACCTCCACTTTGGCAAGGTTAGCCTTCCCTCATCTCATCTGTCACCTATGCAATTTAGCTGGAGTTGTCATAGGAGAAGACATCCTCATTGAAGAGGACAAGTCCATCACTAAAAAGAGGATGGAGCAAATAAGAGAGCCTACTTATGGACCTCAACAAGAGCATGAGGAAGTCCCTCATCAAGAAATCCCTAAGATGCCTCAAGGGATGCATTTTCCTCTATACAACTATTGGGAACAAATCAACACCTCCTTAGGAGATTTGAGTTTCAACATGGAGCAACTAAAAATGGAGCACTAAGAGCACTCCATTATTCTCCATGAAATTAGAGAGGATCAAATAGCCATGAGGGAGGAGCAACAAAGGCAAGGAAGAGACATAGAGGAGCTAAAGCACTCCATAAGATCTTCAAGAGGAAGAACTAGCCGCCATCACTAAGGTGGACCCGTTCTTTAATTTCCTTGTTCTTATTTTTCTATTTTTCGTTCCCTATGCTTTATGTTTTATCTATGTTTGTGTCTTTATTACATGATCATTAGTGTCTAGTGTCTATGTCTTAAAGCTATGAATGTCCTATGAATCCATCATCTTTCTTAAATGAAAAATGATTTTAATTACAAAAGAACAAGAAGTACATGAATTTTGAATTTTAAAATAGTTTAATTATTTTGAAGTGGTGGCAATACTTTTTGTTTTTCTGAATGAATGCTTGAACAGTGCATATTGTTGAATTTGTTGTTTATGAATGTTAAAATTGTTGGCTCTTGAAAGAATGATGAAAAAGGAGAAATGTTATGGATAATCTGAAAAATCATAAAATTGATTCTTGAAGCAAGAAAAAGCAGTGAATAGAAAAGCTTGAAGAAAAAAATAAAAAAAAGAGGCAAAAAAAAAAGAAAAAGAAAGAAAAAAAAAGCAAGCAGAAAAAGCCAATAGCCCTTTAAACCAAAAGGCAAGAGTAAAAAGGATCCAAGGCTTTGAGCATTAATGGATAGGAGGGCCTAAAGAAATAAATTCTGAGTTCCTATAGATGCCAATCATTCTAAACTTCAAAGGATAAAGTGAGATGCCAAAACTGTTCAGAAGCAAAAAGCTAATAGCCCCGCTCATCTAATTAAGACGGATCTTCATAGATGTTTTCAAAATTTATTATATATTCTCTTCTTTTTATCCTATTTTATTTTTTAGTTGCTTGGGGACAAGCAACAATTTAAGTTTGGTGTTGTGATGAGCAGATAATTTATACGCTTTTTAGCATTGTCTTTAGGTAGTTTTTAGTATGATTTAGTTAGTTTTTAGTATATAATTATTAGTTTTTAAATAAAAATCACATTTCTGGACTTTACTATGAGTTTGTGTATTTTTCTGTGATTTCAGGTATTTTCTGGCTGAAATTGAGGGACCTGAGCAAAAATCTGATTCAGAGGCTGAAAAAGGACTGCAGATGCTGTTGGATTCTGACCTCCCTGCACTCGAAGTGGATTTTCTGGAGCTACAGATGCCCCATTGGCGCACTCTCAATTGCATTGAAAAGTAGACATCCTGAGCTTTCCATCAATATATATTAGTTCATACTTTGCCTGAGATTTGATGGCCCAAACCGGCGTTCAAAGTCAGCCTAAAATTTCTGGCGTAAAACGCCCAAACTGGCACCAGAATTGGAGTTAAACGCCCAAACTGGCACCAAAGCTGACGTTTAACTGCAGGAATAGCCTATGCATGAAAAAGCTTCAATGCTCAGCCCAAGCACACACCAAGTTGGCCCCAGAAGTGGATTTCTGCATCATTTACTTATTTCTGTAAACCCTAGGTTACTAGTTCATTATAAATAGGACCTTTTACTATTGTATTTTCATCTTTGGAAAAACTTTGGAACGTTTAGTCCTTAGACATTGGAGGCTGGCCTCATAGCCATGCCTAGACTTTTCACTTTTTTATTTTCAACGGTGGAGTTTCTACACCCCATAGATTAAGGTGTGGAGCTCTGCTGTTCTTCATGAATTAATACAAGTACTATTGTTTTTCTATTCAATTCACGCCTACTTCTTCTCTAAGATATTCACTCGCACTTCAACCTGATGAATGTGATGATCCGTGACACTCATCATCATTCTCACTTATGAATGCGTGCCTGATAACCACTTCCGTTCTATCTGCAATAGCTTCAGTGTGTATCTCTTAGCCTCCTGGTTCACGACGCATGGTTGTCTCTCCTAACAACAGAGCATTCCATTCCGTGAGATCAGAGTCTTCGTGGTATAGGCTAGAACCATTGGCAGCATTCCTGAGATCCGAAAAGTCTAAACCTTGTCTGTGGTATTCCGAGTAGGATCTGGAAAGGGATGACTGTGACGAGCTTCAAACCTGCGAATGTGGGCGCAAGTGACAGTGCGCAAAAGGACAATGGTCCTATTCCGATGCTAGCGGGAACCAACAGATGATTAACCCTGCGGTGACAGCGCAGATGGATTTGTTTTCATCCGAGAGGATTATACAGCTTGCCATGGAAGGAGGTAACACATGGTTGGAAGAAGGCAGTAGGAAAGCAGAGGTTCAGAAGGAACAAAGCATCTTCATACGCTTATCTGAAACTCCTACCAATGAATTACATAAGTATTTCTATCTTATTTTCTGTTTTAATTATCTCTTAATTATCAAAACATCATAACCATTTGAATCTGCCTGACTGAGATTTACAAGGATGACCATAACTTGCTTCAAGCCGACAATCTCCGTGGGATCGACCCTTACTCACGTAAGGTATTTGGTGCACAAATTGTGAATCACACTTTTCACAACTCGTACCACTGACCAGCAAGTGCACTGGGTCGTCCAAGTAATACCTCACGTGAGTAAGGGTCGAATCCCACGGAGATTGTTGGTTTGAAGCAATCTATGGTTATCTTGTAAATCTTAGTCAGGAAGTCAATTATGTTTATCAGTTGAATTGCAAATAAACAATAAAGCATGGATTAAAGGTTACTTGTTATGTAGTAATGGAGAATATGTTGGAGTTTTGGAGATGCTTTGTCTTCTGAATTTCTGCTTTCCTCTGTCTTCTTGTTCACGCACGCACGTCCTCCTATGGCAAGCTGTGTGTTGGTGGATCACCGTTGTCAATGGCTACCTTCCATCCTTCCAGTGAAAACTACGCTCACGCGCTCTGTCACAGCACGGCTAATCACCGGTTGGTTCTCGATCCGGTTGGAATAGAATTTACTATCCTTTTGCGTCTGTCACTAACGCCCAGCCTTCAGGAGTTTGAAGCTCGTCACAGTCATTCAATCCTTGAATCCTACTCGGAATACCACAGACAAGGTTTAGACTTTCCGGATTCTCATGAATGCCGCCATCAGTTCTAGCTTATACCATGGAGATTCTGATTAAGGAATCTAAGAGATACTCACTCAATCGTATATAGAACGGAGGTGGTCGTCAGGCACATGTTCGTGACTTGAGGAGGGTGATGAGTGTCACAGATCATCACCTCCATCACAGTTAAGCGCGAATGAACATCTTAGAGAGAAACAAGCGTGTTTGAATGGAAAACAGAAATACTTGCATTAATTCATCGAGACACAGCAGAGCTCCTCACCCCCAACAATGGGGTTTAGAGACTCATGCCGTCAGAGAATACAAAGTTTTGATCTAAAATGTCATGAGATATAAAATAAGTCTCTAAAAGTTGTTTAAATACTAAACTAGTAGCCTAGGGTTACAAAATATGAGTAGACTATGATGGATGATGCAGAGATCCACTTCTGGGGCCCACTTGGTGTGTGCTGGGCTGAGACTTAAGCAATTCACGTGCAGAGGCCATTTGTGGAGTTGAACGCCAGTTTTTATGCCAGTTTGGGCGTTCAACTCCAGCTTTTGATCCTTTTCTAGCGCTGGACGCCAGAATTGGGCAGAAAACTGGAGTTGAACGCCAGTTTACGTCGTCTATCCTTGTGCAAAGTATGGACTATTATATATTGCTGGAAAGCCCTGGATGTCTACTTTCCAAAGCAATTGGAAGCATGCCATTTCGAGTTCTGTAGCTCCAGAAAATCCACTTTGAGTGCAGGGAGGTCAGAATCCAACAGCATCAGCAGTCTTTTTTCAGCCTGAATCAGATTTTTGCTCAGCTCCTTCAATTTCAGTCAGAAAAATACCTGAAATTACAGAAAAACACACAACTCATAGTAAAGTCCAGAAATATGAATTTTTCCTAAAAACTAGTAAAAATAGACTAAAAACTAACTAAAACATACTCAAAACTATATGAAATCATCCCCAAAAAGCGTATAAAATATCCACTCATCACAACACCAAACTTAAACTGTTGCTTGTCCTCAAGCAACTAGACAAATAAAATAGAAGACTAATAGGTTGAGAAGCAATAATATCTCAGAGTTTTTTTTTTTTTGCATGAAGCTCAGATTCTAATTAGATGAGCGGGGCTAGTAGCTTTTTGCTTCCGAACAGTTTTGGCATCTCACTTTATCCATTGAAGCTCAGAGTGATTGGCATCTATAGGAACTCAGAATTCAGATAGTGCTATTGATTCTCCTAGTTCAGTGTGATGATTCTTGAACACAGCTTCTTTATGAGTCTTGGCTGTGGCCCTAAGCACTTTGTTTTCCAGTATTACCACCGGATATATAAATGCCACAGACACATAACTGGGTGAACCTTTTCAGATTGTGACTCAGCTTTGCTAAAGTCCCCAATTAGAGGTATCCAGAGTTCTTAAGCACACTCTTCTTTTTGCTTTGGACCTTGACTTTAACCGCTCAGTCTCAAGTTTTCACTTGACACCTTCACGCCACAAGCACATGGTTAGGGACAGCTTGGTTTAGCCGCTTAGACCAGGATTTTAGTCCTTTAGGCCCTCCTATTCACTGATGCTCAAAGCCTTGGGATTCCCTTTTTTTTTCTTACCCTTGCCTCTTGGTTTTAAGGGCTTTTGGCTTTTTCTGCTTGCTTTTTTTTTTTTTTTGCAAGCTTTATTCTTTGCTGCTTTTTCTTGCTTCAAGAATAATTTTTTATGATTTTTCAGATTATCAATAACATGTCTCATGTTCATCATTCTTTCAAGAGCCAACATATTTAACAGTCTTAAACAACAAATTCAAAAGACATATGCACTGTTCAAGCATTCATTCAGAAGATAGAAAGCATTGCCACCACATTTAACCAATTAGAATTTCTTTTATTAAACTCAAAATTTTATTGCTTCTTATTCAAAAGATCTACTATTTTATTCATGTCTAATGATGATGAGAAAAATAAACTATAGCTTAATTGGAGATAAAATCAAATAGATACTAATTACTATTATATGACTTCTAAGGTAAACTTTTATAAGGACACTGTCACAGAGTTAAGGCAGAAATTGGAAATTAACAACCTTTATTCTGGGGGTACGGGGGTTCCTCTGATCCTTGGGGTGCTTGGTCCTACAAGAGAAGACTTTTGGCGCTTCAGTTCCCTTAAGTCACGCCCCTGCTCCTCTTGTTCTTTAAACATATAGGTCAGCATTTGACTGTGTTCCTTCTGTTCTTTTATTATTTGCTCCATAGCTTCCTGTATCTTGGTGACGGACGTCTCAAGATATTCCCAATATTCTGCTTGAGGGATCTCTGGGAGGAATTCCTGTGCTCTCTTCTTGATGGGATCCTCCTGTGCTTGTTGTCTCTCCATTGATGCTTTGGTGATCGACTTTTCAATTAGGATATATTCAGTTATTCCCATCCTTACTCCAGCGTCTTTGCAGAGCAGAGAAATCACGCTTGGATAAGCCAACCTGGCCTCTTTT
The DNA here is from genome assembly GCF_059453495.1 of Arachis ipaensis. Lineage (NCBI taxonomy): Eukaryota > Viridiplantae > Streptophyta > Magnoliopsida > Fabales > Fabaceae > Arachis > Arachis ipaensis. The sequence goes on from NC_142435.1 coordinate 28,089,814, forward strand.
GAATTTTTGTTAGCAATCTTATAGAGCTCTGTTGAAATCAGCTGATGAACCTCCACTTCCTTTCCCATCATGATGCAATGGATCATCACTGCTCTTTTTAACTGTGACTTCAGAGCGGTTGCTGGTGGGCAACAGAGAATGCCCAATGAAGTCCAGCCATCCTCTGGCAACTGGTTTGAGATCCTCTCTCTTGAGTTGATTTGGGACGCCCTTTGTGTTGGTGGTCCACCTGGCTCCAGGGATACATATGTCCTCTAGAATCTTATCCAGGCCAATGTCTGCTCTCATCATCCTCCTATTGAAGGAGTCTGGATCATCCTTTAGCTGAGGTAGCTTTAATACCTCTCTGATCTTGTCAGGGGTGGTGTGAACAATCTTTCCCCTGACCATGGTCCGAAATTCATAGTGGGCAGTTCCAGATAGTCTTTGCTTGTCAGTCTGCCACATATTACATAGAACTCCTGGACCATGTTCCTTCCTATTTTCGTTTCAGGATTAGCTAGGACTTCCCAGTTCCTGATTCGAATTTGCTCCTGGATCTCCGGATATTCATCTTCTTTCAGATCGAATCTCACTTCCGGGATCATTGATCTCAGACCCATTACTTTAAGATAATGGTCTGCATGTTCTTTAGATAAGAACTTCCCTTGATTCCAAAGTGATTTTGGAACGCTCTCTTTCTTGGCTCTTGGAGTGGATTGTTTTCCTTTGGGAGCCATGATCTTAGTGATCTCGGATAAACACACCAAACTTAGAGGTTTACTTGTCCTCAAGCAAAAGAAAAGAAAGGAGAGGGATAGAAGGAGATCGAGGTGCACTTGTTGATGGAGGAGGGGGAGGCCGAATCCAATTTTAAAGGGGTGGGGGGTGGGTTTTCGAAAAATTGGAAGAGATGAGATAAAAAGATTGAGTTGAAAAAGATAAGATAGAAGATATAGTTTAATTTTGAAAAGATAGGATAGATTTTTGAAAAAGATATTATGAAAAAAAAAAAGAAGATATTGAAAAGATTTTAAAGTGAAAAAGATAGATTTGTTTTTGGAAAAGATTTGAAAAGAGTTGGATTGAATTTGCAAAGAGGGTGTGTGCTTATGAATTAAGATACATTTGATATTTTGAAAGTAGGATTTTTAGAAATCAGGGTTCTTGACATGTTTATGTAAATAAAATCATGTATTGAATCATAAAATTTTAAATTAGAATGGAAAAACGTGTGGAAAAATGAATTTGGCTCCTCCCTGCCTTCCTGGCGTTTGAACGCCCAAACACTGCTTGTTTTGGGCGTTCAGCGCCCAAATGCTGATCTCCTGGGCGTTCAGCGCCCAGTTGCTGCCATTCCTGGCGTTCAGCGCCCAGTGGATGCCCATTTTGGGCGCTGAACGCCCAAAATGCCCCTTTACTGGCGTTTTCTTGCCATTGAGCTCTTTTTCTCTGTTTTGTGTGCCGAGGTCTTCTGTAAATGATTATTTCCCTTGTTGTCAATGAACTCTATATAAACAAATAAAAATAAAAATAGAAATAGGGCAAAATGCTTAGAGGATTGTTGCCCCATGGCTGGGTTGCCTCCCAGCAAGCGCTTCTTTATTGTCTTTAGCTGGACCTTGCTGAGCTTTTAATCTAGCTTCAGCCTTGAGCATTCTTGCTCGATGTTGCCTTCAAGATAGTGCTTGATTCTCTGTCCATTGACAATGAACTTCTTATCAGAATCAATATCTTGAAGCTCCACATAACCATATGGTGACACACTTGTAATCACGTATGGTCCCCTCCACCGGGATTTCAGTTTCCCGGGGAATAGCCTGAGTCTAGAGTTAAACAACAGGACCTTTTGTCCTGGTTCAAAGATTCTAGATGACAGCTTTCTGTCATGCCATTTTTTTTATTTTTCTTTATAAAGCTTGGCATTTTCGAAAGCTGTGAATCTGAATTCCTCTAACTCATTTAGCTGGAGCAATCTTTTTTCTCCTGCTAATTTGGCATCAAAGTTTAGGAATCTGGTTGCCTAGTAGGCCTTATGTTCCAGTTCCACGGGCAGGTGACATGCCTTACCATACACCAGTTGGTATAGAGAGGTCCCTATAGGGGTCTTGAATGCTGTTCTGTAAGCCCACAGAGCATCATCCAAGCTCCGTGCCCAATCCTTTCTACGGGTATTTACTGTCCGTTCTAGGATTCTTTTTAATTCTCTGTTAGAGACTTCAGCTTGCCCATTGGTTTGTGGATGATATGGAGTGGCCACTTTGTGGCGAATTCCATACCGAACCATGGCAGAGTAAAGTTGTTTATTGCAGAAGTGAGTGCCCCCATCACTGATTAGTACTCTAGGGACACCAAATCTGCTAAAGATATGTTTCTGGAGGAACTTCAGCACTGTTTTAGTATCATTGGTGGGTGTGGCAATAGCCTCAACCCATTTTGATACATAATCAACTGCCACCAGAATATAAGTGTTTGAGTATGATGGTGGGAAAGGTCCCATGAAGTCAATTCCCCATACGTCAAACAACTCAATTTCCAAGATTCCTTGTTGAGGCATGGCGTAACCATGAGGCAGATTACCAGCTCTTTGGCAACTGTCACAATTACGTACAAACTTTCGGGAATCTTTATAAAGTGTGGGCCAATAGAAGCCACATTGGAGGACCTTGGTGGCTGTTCGCTCACCTCCGAAATGGCCTCCATATTGAGATCCATGACAATGCCATAGGATCCTCTGTGCCTCTTCTCTAGGCACACACCTACGGATTATTCCGTCTGCACATCTCTTAAAGAGATAAAGTTCATCCCACAAGTAGTACTTTGCATCAGTAATTAATTTCTTCTTTTGTATCCTGTTGTACTCCTTGGGTATGAACCTTGCAGCTTTATAGTTTGCAATATCGGCAAACCATGGTGCTTCCTGAATGGCGAATAAATGTTCATCAGGAAACGTCTCAGAGATCTCAAAAGAAGGGAGGGACGTCCCTTCCACTGGCTCTATCCGGGACAGATGATCAGCCACTTGGTTCTCTGTTCCTTTTCTGTCTCTTATTTCTATATTAAACTCTTGCAGAAGCAACACCCATCTGATGAGCTTGGGTTTTGAATCCTGCTTTGTGAGTAGATATTTAAGAGCAGCATGGTCAGTATACACAATTACTTTTGATCCTACTAAGTATGATCTAAACTTGTCAATGGCGTAAACCACTGCAAGTAGTTCTTTTTCTGTGGTTGTGTAATTTTTTTGGGCATCATTTAGAATGCGACTGGCATAATAAATGACATGTAGAAGCTTGTCATGCCTCTGTCCCAATACTGCACCAATGGCATGATCACTGGCATCACACATCAGCTCAAATGGTAATGTCCAGTCTGGTGCAGAAATGACTGGTGCTGTGACCAGCTTAGCTTTCAGCGTTTCAAACGCCTGCAGGCACTTTGTGTCAAACACAAATGGCGTGTCAGCAGCTAACAGATTGCTTAGAGGTTTTGCGATTTTTGAAAAATCCTTTATAAACCTCCTATAGAATCCTGCATGCCCCAGAAAGCTTCTGATTGCCTTAACATTGGCAGGTGGTGGTAATTTTTCAATTACCTCTATCTTTTCTTGATCCACCTCTATTCCCTTGTTTGAGATTTTATGCCCAAGAACAATTCCTTCAGTCACCATGAAGTGACACTTTTCCCAGTTTAAAACTAGGTTGGTTTCTTGGCATCTTTTCAGAACAAGTTTCAGGTGATCAAGACAGGAGCTGAATGAGTCTCCATATACTAAGAAGTCATCCATGAAGACTTCCAGAAATTTTTCCACCATGTCAGAGAAAATAGAGAGCATGCATCTCTGGAAGGTTGCAGGTGCATTACATAGCCCAAAGGGCATCCTTCTATAAGCAAACACTCCAGATGGACATGTGAATGCTGTTTTCTCTTGATCCTTGGGATCCACTGCAATCTGGTTATAGCCTGAATAGCCATCCAAAAAGCAGTAATAATCATGACCTGCTAGTCTCTCTAGCATCTGGTCTATGAATGGTAAAGGAAAATGATCCTTTCTGGTGGCTGTATTGAGCCTTCTGTAGTCAATACACATGCGCCACCCTGTAACTGTTCTTGTAGGAACCAGTTCATTTTTTTCATTATGAATCACTGTCATGCCTCCTTTTTTTGGGACGACTTGAACAGGGCTCACCCAGGGGCTATCAGAAATGGGATAAATAATCCCATCCTCTAGTAATTTGGTGACCTCTTTCTGCACCACTTCCTTCATGGCTGGATTTAGCCGCCTCTGTGGTTGAACCACTGGTTTGGCATTATCTTCCAATAGGATTTTGTGCATGCATCTAGCTGGGCTTATGCCCTTAAGGTCACCTATGGACCACCCAAGAGCTGTCTTGTGTGTCCTTAGCACTTGAATAAGTGCTTCCTCTTCCTGTGAATTTAAAGCAGAGCTTATGATCACTGGAAAAGTGTCACCTTCTCCCAGAAATGCATATTTCAAGGATGGTGGTAGTGGCTTGAGCTCGGGTTTAGGAGGTTTTTCCTCTTTCAGAAGAAAGTTCAGAGGCTCTTTCATGTCCCCTGAATCCTCCAAATCAGGCTGAACATCTTTAAAGATGTCTTCCAACTCTGATTCGAGACTCTCAGCCATGTTGATCTCTTCTACCAAAGAGTCAATAAGATCAACTTTCATGCAGTCTGTTGATGTGTCTGGATGCTGCATGGCTTTGACAGCGTTTAACTTGAACTCATCATCGTTGACTCTCAGGGTTATTTCCCCCTGTTGGACGTCAATGAGGGATCGTCCAGTTGCTAGGAAGGGTCTTCCTAGAATGAGAGTAGCACTCTTGTGCTCCTCCATCTCCAGCACAACAAAGTCAGTGGGAAAGGCGAATGGCCCAACTCTGACAATCATGTCCTCAATCACGCCTGATGGGTATTTAGTGGAACCATCAGCAAGTTGGAGACATATCCGGGTTGGTTTAACTTCTTTAGTTAAGCCAAGCTTCCTGATAGTGGATGCAGGTATCAGGTTGATGCTTGCCCCAAGATCGCACAAAGCTGTCTTGGTGCAATCACCTTCTAATATGCATGGTATCAGAAAACTCCCAGGGTCTTTAAGCTTTTCAGGAAAGCTTTTCAGAATGACTGCACTGCATTCTTCAGTGAGGAGAACTCTTTCTGTTTCTCTCCACTCCTTTTTATGACTCAAGATCTCTTTCATGAACTTGGCATAAGAAGGTATTTGCTCAAGTGCCTCTGCAAATGGAATCTTTATTTCAAGAGTCCTTAGATAATCTGCAAAGCGAGCAAATTGCTTATCCTGCTCCTCTTTCCGGAGTTTTTGAGGATAAGGTATCTTGGCTTTATATTCCTCAACCTTAGTGGTTAAAGAAGCCTTTTTAGAGGGGTTGTTATCAGCACTTGTGTGTATCTGATCCCTCACTGACAATTGAGTGCCAGAGTCAGAGGCTGGAGTGACGTTAGACGCTAGCTTACTGTCTGTTCCTGGCGCCTGAACGCCAGAAATGTGCCCATTTTGGGCGTTCAATGCTGGATTCTGCCCCATTTGGGCGTTCAACGCCAGATTCTTGCCCATTTCTGGCGTTGAACGCCAATCCTGCCTTGTTTCTGGCGCTGAACGCCAGTTTTGGGCATGGTCTGGGCGTTCAGCGCCAGCCTTCCACCCCTTTTCTGGCGTTTTAGTGCCAGAATTATTTTTCCCTGGGCTCTTACTGTTCTCAGGTGAATCTTTGGTGGGTTGCTCATTTCTTGAATTTTTGATGCCTTGAGGTGGGGTATTTAATGTTTTCCCACTTCTTAATTGAACTGCTTGGCATTCTTCTGCTATTTGCCATGATAGCTGCTGCTTTGTTTGCTTAAACTATTCGTCCATATGTATATTAGCTATCCTTGTCTCTTGTAGCCTGTCCTTGAATTCAGCTAGCTGCTTTGTTAGAAAATCCAATTGCTGATTGAATTCAGCAGCTTGTTTTACAGTACTGAATTCAGCAGTTACTGTTTTAACCTCTTCATTCATGGAAGGGTTGCTGCTTAGGTACAGATGCTAATTCCTGGCAACTGTATCAATGAGCTCTTGAGCCTCTTCAATTGTCTTTCTCATGTGGATAGATCCACCAGCTGAGTAATCTAGAGACATCTGAGCTCCTTCTGCAAGCCCATAGTAGAAGATGTCTAACTGAACCCACTCTGAAAACATTTCAGAGGGGCATTTTCGTAGCATCTCTCTGTATCTCTCCCAGGCATCATAAAGAGATTCATTATCTCCTTGTTTAAAGCCTTGGATGTCCAGCCTTAGCTGTGTCATCCTTTTTGGAGGAAAATACTGATTCAGGAATTTTTCTGTCAACTGTTTCCATGTTCTTATGCTGGCCTTAGGTTGGTTATTTAACCACCTCTTAGCTTGATCTTTTATAGCAAATGGAAACAGTAATAGTCTGTAGACATCCTGATCTATTTCCTTATCATGTACTGTGTCAGCAATTTGTAGAAATTGTGCCAGAAACTCTGTAGGTTCTTCCTGTGAAAGATCGGAATACTGGCAACTTTGCTGCACCATGATAATGAGCTGAGGATTCAACTCAAAGCTACTAACTCCAATGGAGGGTATGCATATGCTACTCCCATATGAAGCAGTAGAGGGGTTAGAATATGACCCCAGAGTCCTCCTGGACTGTTCATTTCCACTTATGTCCATGATGGACAAAGGGATATAACTTGGATTGATTTACCTTTTTAATTATTTTATTTTATAGACAGAGGACAACTTAACCAAAAGTAAAAATAACAAAAACTATGATTTTCGAAAAAGTGAGGAGAGAGAAAGTGTTTAGGAAGTTTTGAAAAGGATATGATGATTAAAAAAAATTTTAAATTTTGAAATAAAAAAATCTGAATTTTATAAATATATTTCGAAAATTGTTTTTAAAATAGAGAGAAAAGATATTTTTGAATTTAAAGAGGAGAGAGAAAAACAATAAGATAGCACAAGATTTAAAATTTTTAGATCTAATGTTCCCTATTTTCGAAAATTTTGGAGGGAAAACACCAAGGAACACCAAACTTAAAAATTTTAAGATCAAGTCACAAGGAAAACTCAAGAATACGAAGAAAGAACACCAAACTTAAAATTTTTTTAGAAAACCAAACCAAAATTTTCGAAAATTTTAAGGAAAATCAATCAAGAAAACACCAAACTTAAAGTTGGCACAGGAGCTAATAGGGAAATTATTTTTTGAAAACTATTTTTAAAAAGAAAATACGGATTCTAAAATTTTAACACGACAATAATAAGAGACTCTAAACAAAAAAAAGAAATTTTTCCTAATCTAAGCAACAAAATAATCCGTCAGTTGTTCAAACACGAACAATCCCCGGCAACGGCGCCAAAAACTTGGTGCACAAATTGTGAATCACACTTTTCACAACTCGTACCACTGACCAGCAAGTGCACTGGGTCGTCCAAGTAATACCTCATGTGAGTAAGGGTCGAATCCCACGGAGATTGTTGGTTTGAAGCAATCTATGGTTATCTTGTAAATCTTAGTCAGGAAGTCAATTATGTTTATCAGTTGAATTGCAAATAAACAATAAAGCATGGATTAAAGGTTACTTGTTATGTAGTAATGGAGAATATGTTGGAGTTTTGGAGATGCTTTGTCTTCTGAATTTCTGCTTTTCTCTGTCTTCTTGTTCACGCACGCACGTCCTCCTATGGCAAGCTGTGTGTTGGTGGATCACCGTTGTCAATGGCTACCTTCCATCCTTCCAGTGAAAACTACGCTCACGCGCTCTGTCACAGCACGGCTAATCACCGGTTGGTTCTCGATCCGGTTGGAATAGAATTTACTATCCTTTTGCGTCTGTCACTAACGCCCAGCCTTCAGGAGTTTGAAGCTCGTCACAGTCATTCAATCCTTGAATCCTACTCGGAATACCACAGACAAGGTTTAGACTTTCCGGATTCTCATGAATGCCGCCATCAGTTCTAGCTTATACCACGGAGATTCTGATTAAGGAATCTAAGAGATACTCACTCAATCGTATATAGAACGGAGGTGGTCGTCAGGCACACGTTCGTGATTTGAGGAGGGTGATGAGTGTCACAGATCATCACCTCCATCACAGTTAAGCGCGAATGAACATCTTAGAGAGAAACAAGCGTGTTTGAATGGAAAACAGAAATACTTGCATTAATTCATCGAGACACAGCAGAGCTCCTCACCCCCAACAATGGGGTTTAGAGACTCATGCCATCATAGAATACAAAGTTTTGATCTAAAATATCATGAGATATAAAATAAGTCTCTAAAAGTTGTTTAAATACTAAACTAGTAGCCTAGGGTTACAAAATATGAGTAGACTATGATGGATGATGCAGAGATCCACTTCTGGGGCCCACTTGGTGTGTGCTGGACTGAGACTTAAGCAATTCACGTGCAGAGGCCATTTGTGGAGTTGAACGCCAGTTTTTATGCCAGTTTGGGCGTTCAACTCCAGCTTTTGATCCTTTTCTGGCGCTGGACGCCAGAATTGGGCAGAAAACTGGCGTTGAACGCCAGTTTACGTCATCTATCCTTGTGCAAAGTATGGACTATTATATATTTCTGGAAAGCCCTGGATGTCTACTTTCCAAAGCAATTGGAAGCATGCCATTTGGAGTTCTGTAGCTCCAGAAAATCCACTTTGAGTGCAGGGAGGTCAGAATCCAACAGCATCAGCAGTCCTTTTTCAGCCTGAATCAGATTTTTGCTCAGCTCCTTCAATTTCAGTCAGAAAAATACCTGAAATTACAGAAAAATACATAACTCATAGTAAAGTCCAGAAATATGAATTTTTCCTAAAAACTAGTAAAAATAGACTAAAAACTAACTAAAACATACTCAAAACTATATGAAATCATCCCTAAAAAGCGTATAAAATATCCGCTCATCAGTATTACTTGGACGACCCAGTGCATTTGCTGGTCAGTTACACGGAATTGTGAAGAAGTCTTGAAATCATGTTCTCTCACACCAAGTTTTTGGGACTATAGCCAGGGAACAATTAATCACGATTTCGCGTACCAAGAAGCCCAGGAACTCATTGAAATGGTTGTAAATAACCAGTTCATGTATACATCTGAAAGAAATTCTGTGAATAATGGGATGACTCAGAAGAAAGGAGTTCTTGAGATTGATACTTTGAATGCAATATTGGCTCAGAATAAAATATTGACTCAGCAAGTCAATATGATTTCTCAGAATCTAACTGGAATGCAAGCTGCAACCGGCAGTACTAAAGAAGCTTCCTCTGAAGAAGAAGCTTATGACCCTGAGAATCCTGGAATGGAAGAAATGAATTACATGAGAGAATCCTATGGAAACACTTACAATCCTTCATGGAGAAATCATCCAAATCTCTCATCGAAGGATCAACAGAAGCCTCAACAAGGCTTTAATAATAATGGTGGGAGAAATAGGTTTGGCAATAGCAAGCCTTTTCCATCATCTTCTGAGCAACAGACAGAGAATTCTAAGCAGAGCCTCTCTAACTTAGCAACCATAGTCTCTGATCCATCTAAGACCACTCTCAGTTTCATGACTGAAACAAGGTCCTCCATCAGAAATTTGGAGGCACAAGTGGGTCAGCTGAGTAAACGAGTTACTGAAACTCCTCCTAGTACTCTCCCAAGCAATACAGAAGATAATCCCAAAAGAGAGTGCAAGGCCATAAATATACCAAAGTGGCCGAACCTATAGAGGAGGAAGATGCAGTGATTTCCAGTGAGGAAGACCTCAATGGACGTCCACTGACCACTAAGGAGTTCCCTCCTGAGGAACCAAAAGAATCTTAGGCTCATACAGAGACCATAGAGATTCCACTAAACTTACTGTCGCCATTCATGAGCTCTGATGAGTATTCTTCCTCTGAAGAGGATGAAGATATTGTTGAAGATCAAGTAGCTCAGTATCTAGGAACAATCATGAAGCTGAACACCAAGTTATTTGGTAATGAGACTTGGGAGGATGAACCTCCATTGCTCATCAATGAACTGAATGCCTTGGTTCAGCAGAAATTACCTCAGAAGAAACCGGATCCTGGAAAGTTCTTAATACCTTGTATCATAGGCACCATAACCTTTGAAAAGGCTCCGTGTGACCTGGGGTCAGGTATAAACCTCATGCCACTCTCTGTAATGGAGAAACTAGGGATCTTTGAGGTACAAGCTGCAAGAATCTCACTAGAGATGGCAGACAAATCAATGAAACAGGCTTATGGACTTATAGAGGATGTCTTAGTGAAGGTTGAAGGCTTGTACATCCCTACTGACTTCATAATCCTAGACACTGGAAAAGATGAGGATGAATCTATTATCCTTGGAAGACCCTTCCTAGCCACAGCAAAGGCTGTGATTGATGTGGATAAAGGAGAGTTAGCCCTTCAATTGAATGGGGACTACCTTGTGTTTAAGGCTCAAGGATCTTCTTCTGTAACCATGGAGAGAAAGCATGAAAAGCTTCTCTCAATACAGAGTCAAACAGATCCCCCACACTCAACTTCTAAGTTTGGTGTTGGGAGGCCACCATTAAGCTCTGAGTCTCTATGAAGCTCTCTAAGAGGTCACTGTCAAGCTATTGACATTAAAGATGCACTTATTGGGAGGCAACCCAATGTTATTAAATTATATTTAATTTTATAGGCATTTATTTTCCATTGTTATTTTATGTTTTCTTTAGGTTGATGATCATGTGAAGTCATAAAAACAGCTGCAGAATTAAAGCAAAATAAAAAACAGCATCAAAAATAGCACACCCTGGAGGACAGGCTTACTGGCATTTAAACGCCAGTAAGGATAGCAGAATGGGCGTTTAACGCCCAGTCTGGCAGCATTCTGGCTGTTAAATGCCAGAATTGGGAGCTAGACTGGCGTTAAACACCAGAAAAAGGTGTCTGGTGTCTGTCTGGCGTTAAACGCCAGAAAGGGGCATCAGTCTGGCGTTTAACGCCAGAAAAGGTAGCAGAATTGGTGTTAAACGCCAGAAATAGGACACAGTGGGCGTTTAAACGCCAGAAAGGTGTAGGGAGCAGAATTCCTTGACACCCCAGGATCTGTGGACCCTACAGAATCTCCACCTATCCCAACTCACTCTCTCTCCTCTTCACACCTCTCCATAACACTCTTTCTCAAATACCATTGACCAATCACATCAATACCTCTTCCCCAAATACCATTCACCTATCAAGTCCTACCCTCTTCCCCATAATCTCTTCACCACTCACATCCACCCATCATAAAACCCCACCTACCTCACCATTCAAATTCAAAACATTTCTCTCCCAAACCCAACCCCCTCATACACAAATTTCCTCTCTCTCTTACCCTATAAATACCCCTCCTTACCACCTTCAATTTCACACATCATAAACACTTAAACCCCCCCTTGGCCAAAACCAAAACACCCCTCTATCTCCTCAATTTCTTCTTCTTCTACTCCTTTCTTTCCTCTTTTGCTCGAGGACGAGCAAACCTTTTAAGTTTGGTGTGGGAAAAAGCTATGCTTTTTATTTTTCCATAACCATTAATGGCACTTAAGGCCAGAGAAACCTCTAGAAAGAGGAAAGGGAAGGCAATTACTTCCACCTTCGAGTCATGGGAGATGGAGAGATTCATTTCACAAGCCCATCAGTAACAAGAGGATGGAGCAAATAAGAGAGCCCACTCATGGACCGTAACAAGAGCATGAGGAAATTCCTCATCAAGAAATCCCTGAGATGCCTCAAGGGATGCAGTTTCCTCCATATAACTATTGGGAGCAACTCAACACCTCTTTAGGAGATTTGAGTTCTAACATGGAGCAACTAAGAATGTAGCACCAAGAGCACTCCATTATCCTCCATGATATCAGAGAGGACCAAAAGGCCATGAGAGAGGAGCAACAAAGGCAAGGAAGAGACATAGAGGAGCTCAAGCACTCCATAGGATCTTCAAGAGGAAGAACTAGCCGCCGTCACTAAGGTGGACCCGTTCTTTAATTTCCTTGTTTTTATTTTTCTATTTTTCGAATTCTATGCTTTATGTTTTGTCTATGTTTGTGTCTTTATTACATGATCATTAGTGTCTAGTGCCTATGTCTTAAAGCTATGAATGATTCCATGAATCTTTCACCTTTCTTAAATGAAAAATATTTTCTGAAAAAGAAAAAGAAGTACATGAGTTTCGAATTCTATCTTGAAATTAGTTTAATTATTTTGATGTGGTGGCAATACTTTTTGTTTTTTGAATGAATGCTTGAACAGTGCATATTTTTGATAGTGAAGTTTATGAATGTTAAATTTGTTGGCTCTTGAAAGAATAATGAAAAAAGAGAAATGTTATTGATAATCTGAAAAATCATAAAATTGATTTTTGAAGCAAGAAAAAGCAGTGAAAAACAAAGCTTGCAGAAAAAAAAATTGTGAAAAATAAAGAAAAAAAGAAAGAAAAAGAAAAAACAAGCAGAAAAATCCAGTAACCCTTTAAACTAAAAGGAAAGGGTAAAAAGGATCCAAGGCTTTGAGCATTAATGGATAGGAGGGCCCAAAGGAATAAAATCCTGGCCTAAGCGGCTAAATCAAGCTGTCCCTAACCATGTCCTTGTGGCGTGAAGGTGTCAAATGAAAAGCTTGAGACTGAGCGGTTAAAGTCGTGGTCCAAAGCAAAAAGAGTGTGCTTAAGAGCTCTAGGCACCTCTAACTGGGGACTTTAGCAAAGCTGAGTCACAATCTAAAAAAGTTCACCCAGTTATGTGTCTGTGGCATTTATGTATCCGGTGGTAATACTGGAAAACAAAATGCTTAGGGTCACGGCCAAGACTCATAAAGTAGCTGTGTTCAAGAATCAACATACTGAACTAGGAGAATCAATAACACTATCTGAATTCTGAGTTCCTATGGATGCCAATCATTCTGAACTTCAAAGGATAAAGTGAGATGTCAAAACTGTTCATAAGCAAAAAGCTACTAGCCCCGCTCATCTAATTAAAACTAATCTTCATTGATAATTTTGGAATTTATTGTATATTCTCTTATTTTTATCCTATTTTGTTTTTAGTTGCTTGGGGACAAGCAACAATTTAAGTTTGGTGTTGTGATGAGCGGATAATTTATACCCTTTTGGCATTGTTTTTACATAGTTTTTAGTACGGTTTAGTTACTTTTCATTATATTTTTCTTAGTTTTTATGCAAAAATCACATTTATGGACTTTACTATGAGTTTATGTATTTTTCTGTAATTTCAGATATTTTTTGGCTGAAATTGAGGGACCTGAGCAAAAATATGATTCAGAGGCTGAGAAATGACTGCCGATGCTGTTGGATTCTGACCCTCCTGCACTCAAAGGGAATTTTTTGGAGCTACAGAAGCCCAATTGGCGCGTTCTCAATTGTGTTGGAAAGTAGACATCTTGGGCTTTCCAGAAATATATAATAGTCCATACTTTGTCCGAGATTTGATGGCCCAAACTGGCGTCTAAACGCCCACCAGAGACCCTTTTCTGGCATAAAACGCCCGAACTGGCACCAAAACTGGAGTTAAACGCCCAAACTGGCATCCAAGCTGGCGTTTAACTCCAAGAATGGCCTATACATGTGTAAAGCTCAATGCTCAGCCCAAGCACATACCAAGTGGGACCCAGAAGTAGATTTCTACACTATCTGCACTTAGTTACTTATTTTCTGTAATCCCTAGTAACTAGTTTAGTATAAATAGCACTTTTTACTATTGTATTCGCATACTTTATCAGACTTTATCATCTTATGTTACGTTTTGGAGGCTGGCCATTCGGCCATGCCTAGACCTTTTTCTCTTATGTATTTTCTACGGTGGAGTTTTTACACCTCATAGATTAAGGTGCGGAGTTCTGCTGTTCTTCATGAATTAATGCAAGTACTATTGTTTCTCTTTCAATTCACGCTTACTTCTTCTCCAAGATATACTCTCGTACTTAATTCAATTAAGTCAGAATGAAGGGGTGACCCGTGACAATCACCCACTATCTTCGTTACTCGCTTAGCCAAGATCCGCGTGCCTGACAACCACAAGCGGTCTACATGATATTCAACGTAGTCATTAGACGACAGCCGGAGTATATTCTCTTGGGCCTCTAATACACGGACCGAGTTCGTGAGATTAGAACCTTCGTGGTATAGGCTAGAACCTATTAGCAGCATTCCTGAGATCCAAAAAGTCTAAACCTTGTCTGTGGTATTCCGAGTAGGATCTGGGAAGGGATGACTGTGATGAGCTTCAAACTTGCGAATGTTGGGCGCAGTGACAGTGTGCAAAAGGATAGAGAGATCCTATTCCGATGCTAGTGAGAACCGATAGATGATTAGCCGTGCGATAGCTGTACCTGGTATTTTTCATCCGAGACGAGAAATCCGACAGTTGATTAGCCGTGCAGAGATCGTACCTAGTATTTTTCATCCGAGAGGATCATACAGCTTTCCATGGAAGGGAGCACGCATGATTGGAGGAAGACAATAGGAACGCAGAGGTTCAGAGGCAACAAAGCATCTCCAAACGCTTATCTGAAATTTCCACCAATGAATTACATAAGTATCTTATTTTATTTTATGTTTTATTTATCTTTTAATTATCAAAACCTCATAACCATGTGAATCCGCCTGACTAAGATTTACAAGATGACCATAGCTTGCTTCAAGCCGACAATCTCCGTGGGATCGGCCCTTACTCACGTAAGGTATTACTTGGACGACCCAGTGCACTTGCTAGTTAGTTGTGCGGAGTTGTGAAAAGTGTGATCACAATTTCGTGCACCAGAGGTCCTTCATACTGGTGTTGGTTGACGCTGAGGGCTGTCTTTGTAAAAATGAAATGATGAGATAACTGATTAACAATGATGAACACTGAAAGAGATGATTTGAGTTCCCTGGGTAGACGCACTTAAGTGATTTCACTTGCTCCAAGTGAAAATGTGAAGTATTGATATATAATCACTGAGTCGAATTAGATGGTGCTGGTTCTGGTCATGGTTCTGCAATAAATTGGAAGTTGGAAAGTTTGGAAGTTGGAAAAGATGATAAATTGAATTAGACGTAGTATTCCCTAGGACAGTTGTCTAAGTCATGGATTAGTGAAAACCTAGGGTGGACAATTGACGAAAGAAAGATTAGGATGCTTAGTGAGTTCTTATTATAGTGCATTGTATTTATTTGGCATTTTTACCGTACTGGGAACCCATGGGTCAGGGGTTCTCATTCCGTATATATTCTCTGTTTTTCAGATGCAGGTCCAGGTGCTCAGCAGTGAGTTGTGGTTGATCTAAAAGATGGCAAAGATCATTAGACTCTGTTTTACTTTTCTCCAAACTTATTTTGAAAACCTTTTATTATGTATTTATTTCCTTTTGAAAACTTGCCTATAGAGGCTTTCATGTATATTCTGGGAGAGATAAGAAAATTACTGTTGTCAACTGATCATATTACTGTATCCTAGTCGGCCTAAACTTCGCAGGTTGTGGCTAGTGGCTATTATATTCATGTCTATATACATATATGTACCTTGTCTTTATTCTATTCTTCCTTATTGATGAGCGGATATTTTATACGCTTTTTTGCATTATTTTCATATAGTTTTTGTTATGTTTTGTTTAAGTTTTATTAAGTTTTCATATGTTTTAGTACAAAATTCGCATTTTTGGATTCTACTTTGAGTTTTTGTGTTTTATGGTAATTTCAGGTATTTTCTGGCTAATTGAGGAGCTTGAGCAAAAGTCTGATTCAGGACAGAGAAAGGACTATTGATGCTGTCAGGATCCGATCTCCGTGCACTCGAAGGAGCTTTTCTGGAGATATAGAAGTCCAAATGGCGCGCTCTCAATGGCTATGGAAGGCAAACATCCAAGGATTTCCAAAAATATATAATAGTTCATATTTGCTTTGGAAATGTAGGCCCAAAACTGGCGTTCAACGCCAGCCACCAGCCCAATTCCTGGCGTCCAGCGCCCACAGGAGAGCAGCTGGCATCCAACGCCCAAAAAGGAGCCCATGGGAGGCATTCAACGCCCCTAAGGTGTACTAGCTTGTGGGAGACACTCAAGCTCAGCCCAAACACTCACCAAGCGGGCTCCAGAAGTGGATTTTCGCACTACAATACTAGTTTATCTTATTTTCTGTAATCCTTAGTTACTAGACTAGTATATATAGAACAAAGATCACCCTTGTTAGAGATCTTTGCCTGTTCAAACCTTTCATTATTATTTTTTGTACAGTATGAGTCACTAACCTCCTAAGGTTAAGGTTAGGAGCTCTACTGAGTTTCATGGATCAATAATATTACTGTTCTAATTTAATATGTCTGATTCTATTCTCTTATGCAACCTCGTTCTTCATCTCATGAATTGAGGGTGACCTATGACAATCACCCTTGTTCTACATGGGTTTCGTCCAATTCCTGACCCGGATAGCATTGAACTAAATCTAGAGATTGCATTGCGGATTCCAATAGAGCATCTGAGCAACTTTGGATATGTGACATGAAATTCCATTGACTATGGGTGCGTGAGGTCACTGTGGCGTTAAGGCTAGAGTCAGAGAAGCAGCACTTTCTGATCCAGAAGATCTACCTTATCTGTGGCATCTTGAGTAGGATCGTGAAAGGGAGTAGATTGCTTAGAGCTTCATCTTCTGCTACAGTGAGAAACCAAGAGCTGGCTTGATGAGAGGACATGAGTCATTTTAGCGTGGTGGATTACTGCAATAGAGGAGGTTAACTTGATGAGAGGTGATAAACTCCATTTTTAGGGTTTATCTTGTGCTTAATTTAGTAGATTTTATCCATTATTCTCACACTTATTCATATAATTCGCATGTTTTACATTTTCCCTCCTAATTTTGTACTATGATTGAAAACATGTTTCTTTAGCCTTGAATTTGCTAATTTTAATCCCCCTCTTATTACCATTCGATGCCGTGATATGTTTGCTGAGTGTTTTTATGCTTTATAGGGCAGGAATGGCTTAGAGGACGGAAAGAAAGCATGCAAAAGTGGAAGGAACGCAAGAAAATGATGTTTTGGTGTGAATGTGTCAAGTGAAAAGCTTGTGAGTGAGCAGTTAAAGTCGTGGTCTAAAGCAAAGAGTATGCTTAAGAACTCTGAACACCATTGGCTGGGGATTCTAGAAAAGTTGAATCACAATCCAAAAGGGTTCACCCAATTAAGTGTCTGTGGCATTTATGTATCCAGTGGTAATACTAGAAAATAAAGTGCTTGGGGTCACAGCCAAGACTCTAAAGAAGCTATGTTCAAGAATAAAAAAGAATTTAACTAAGAGAATCAATAGTATCATTTGGATTCTAAGTTCCTAAAGATGCCAACTATTCTGAGCTTCAATGGAAAGTGAGATGCCAAAACTATTCAGAAGAAAAAAGCTACTAGTCCCACTCATCTAATTGAAACTGAGCTTCATTGAAAACTTTGAGATTTATTGTATCCTACTATTTCTTTTTATCCTACTTTTTTTTGGTTGCTTGGGGACAAGCAACAGTTTAAGTTTGGTGTTCTGATGAGCGGATATTTTATACGCTTTTTGGCATTATTTTCATATAGCTTTTGTTATGTTTTGTTTAAGTTTTATTAAGTATTCATAGGTTTTAGTGAAAAATTCACATTTTTGGATTCTACTTTGAGTTTGTGCATTTTATTGTAATTTCAGATATTTTTTGGCTGAAATTGAGGAGCTTGAGCAAAAGTCTGATTCAGAGACAGCGAAAGGACTGCAGATGCTGTCAGGATCTGACCTTCGTGCACTCGAAGAAGCTTTTCTAGAGATACAGAAGTCCAAATGGCGCGCTCTCAACGGCTATGGAAAGCTAACATCCAGGGCTTTCCAGAAATATATAATAGTCCATACTTTGCTTTGAAAATGTAGGCCCAAAACTGGCGTTTAACGCCAGCCACCAGCCCTATTCCTGGCGTCCAGTGCCCACAGGGGAGCAGCTGGCGTCCAACGCCCGAAAGGGAGCCTAGGGGTGGCGTTCAATGCCCCTAAAGGGTACTAGCTCGTGGGAGACACTCAAGCTCAGCCCAAACACTCACCAAGTGGGCTCCAGAAGTGGATTTTTGCACTACAATACTAGTTTATCTTATTTTCTGTAATCCTTAGTTACTAAACTAGTATATATAGAACAAAGATCACCCTTGTTAGAGATCTTTACTCATTCGAACCTTTCATTATTATTTTCTATATAGTATGAGTCACTAACCTCCTAAGGTTAAGTTTTGGAGCTCTACTAAATTTCATGGATCAATAATATTACTGTTCTAATTCAATATGTCTGATTTTATTCTCTTATGCAATCTCGTTCTTCATCTCATAAATCGAGGGTGACCTGTGACAATCACCCTTGTTCTACATGGGTTCTGTGCGATTCCTGACCCGGATAGCGTTGAACTAAAGCTAGAGATTACATTGCAGATTCCAATAGAGCATCTGATCAACTTTGGATATGTGGCATGAAATCCTGTTGACTATGGGTGCGTGAGGTCTTTGTGGCGTTAAGGCTAGAGTCAAAGAAGTAGCACTTTCTAATCCGAAAGATCTACCTTGTCTATGGCACCTTGAGTAGGATCATGAAGGGGAGTAGATTGCTTAGAGCTTCATCTTCTGCTACAGTGAGAAACCTAGAACTGGCCTGATGAGAGGACATGATTCATCTCAACGTGGTGGATGGCTGCAGTAGATGAGGTTAACTTGACGAGAGGACATGAGTTAATCACTTACGGCTGCCATTGAAGGAATCAGAAGGTTATTGAAGAAGATAGTAAGAAAAGTTAATCCGGAAAGACAAAGCATCCCTGAAGCCTCAACCATTCTATCACCATTGAATTATCATCTATCTAGTAACATTCTATTTATCTGTTTTATATATTTTTTGTGACAAACTATATTTTCTATCTGCCTAACTAAGATCTGCAAGGTGTCCACTGCTTGCTCAAACCAACAATCTCCGTGAGATCGACCCTCACTCACCTGAGGTATTACTTGGATGACCCAGTATACTTGCCGGTCTATCTGTGCGAATTCTGCAGAGCCAGTTTCGTGCACCCAGTTTTTGGCGCCGTTGCCGGGGATTGTTCGGATTTGACAAACAACCGGATTATCTTGTTGCCTAGATTATGTACTTTTTACTATTTTGTTTGAGTCTTTTGTTTCTTTTTTTGTTTGAAAAAATAAAAAAATTTCAAAAATCTTTGCTTTTCTTTATTGATCTTTATCTTTGTTTCAGTCTTTTGTTCTTTTTCTTGTTAAAGTTTTGAATTTTCTTGCTTTTCTTTCAAAAAATTTTCAAAAATAGTGTCTTTTGTTTGAGTTTTGTGTCAATTCTTAAGTTTGGTGTCCCTTGTGTGTTTATCTTTTGTTTAAAATTTTCGAATTGTTCTTAGTGTTCTTTCTTGGTATTCAAGTTGTTCTTGTTTCTTTTCTTGTTCTGATCTAAAAAGTTTTATGTTTGGTGTATTTTGGTATTTGTTTTCTTAATTTTCAAAAACTAAGTGTCTTTTGATCTAAAAATTTTAAGTTTGGTGTCTTTTGGTTGTTTTTCTCTTTCTTCATTAATTCAAAAAAAAATATATCTTTTATCTTTAATTGACTTTTCGAAAATTCCAAAAAAAATTTCAAATTATTATCTTATTTTATCTTAATTTTAAATCTTGTCAAAAATCATATCTTTTTCAAATCTCTATCTTATCTTTTTATCTTTAAAAAAATTTCAAAAAATCTTATCTTATCTTATTTCAATTTCAAATTTTAAAATCAAATCTTTTTCAAAAATCAAATTTTTTTCAAATCTTTATCGTATCTTGTTTCAATTTCAAAATTCAAAATTAAATCCTTTTTAAATCTTTTCAATTCTTATCTTATCTTGTTGACTTCTTCTTTCTAATTTTTAAATTTCAAAATTTTAAAATCAAATATTTTTTAATCTTCTATCTTATCTTAATTTCAAATCTTTCTTAATTAGTTACTTGTTTTCTCTTTCTTTCTTTTTCAAAACTTCCTAACTAATTCTTCTCTCTTCTATTTTCGAAAACTTCTTGTTTCTTTCTCTCTCTTCTTTTTCGAAAATCATCATTCAATTTTCAAATCTTTTTAGTTAATTAGCTTTTATTTTCGAATTCAATTAATAAATAAAATAAAAACAAAAATATTTTAATTCTAGTTTCCCTTCTTATTTCTAATTTTTGAATTCCTTACCCCCGTTATTCGAATTCTTCTTCTCTTCTTCCTATCTTCATTCTTCTTTCTTCTTCACATCTCACAATGAGTCCTCTATCCTTTGACATAGAGAGCTCACATTCTTCTTCTTTCTTGTTTTTTTTTTCTTATTTATGAGTAGGAACAGAGATAAAGAACTTCTCTTTGATCCTGATCTTGAACCTGAGAGGACCCTAAGGAGGCGTTTACAACAAATTAAAGCACAACAATCCGGAAAAGATCTCACGGAACTTTTTGAACAAGAAACAGAAAATACAAGCATGGCAGCCAAACAGAATAATGGAGGAGATGCAAGGAAGGTTCTTGGTGACTTGACTGACTTCACTCCACCAACTTCTGACTTCTATGGCAGAAGTATCTATATACCTGCCATTAGAGCTAATAACTTTGAGCTAAAGCCTCAGTTAGTCTCTCTAATGTAACAGAATTAAAGTTCCATGGACTTCCACTAGAAGATCCACATCAGTTCCTATCTGAATTCTTGCAAATCTGTGATACTATTAAGATAAATGGAGTTGATCTTGAGGTCTACAGACTTATGCTTTTTCCTTTCCCTGTTAGAGACAGAGCTAGGATATGGTTGGATTCTCAACCCAAAGAAAGCCTGGACTCTTGGAAAAAATTGGTCAATGCTTTCTTGGCCAAGTTCTTTCCACCTCAAAAGATGAGCAAGCTCAGGGTGGAAGTTTAAACCTTCAGACAAAGAAAGGGTAAATCCCTCTATGAAGCTTGGGAAAGATACAAGCAACTGATCAGGAGGTATCCTCCTGACATGTTCTCAGAATGGTCTATCCTAGGAATCTTCTATGATGGTCTAGCTGAGATATCCAAGATTTCCTTGGACTATTCTGCTGGTGGATCACTCCACTTGAAGAAAATGCCTGAAGAGGCACAGGAACTAATTGAAATGGTTACAAACAACCAATTCATGTACCCTTCTAAGAGGAATCCTGTGAACAATGGGGTAGCTCAGAAGAAAGGAGTCCTGAAAGTTGACACTTTGAATGCCATATTGGCTCAGAATAAGATATTGACCCAACAAGTCAATATGATCTCTCAGCATCTGACTGGAGTGCAAGCTGCAACTAGCAGCACTCATGACACCTCCTATGAAGGAGATACCTATGATCCAGATCAACCCATGATGGAAGAGGCGAATTATATGGGAGAACCCTATGGAAATACCTACAACTTCTCATGGAGAAATTATCCTAACCTCTCATGGAAGGATCAACAGAAGCCTCAGCAAGGCTTCAATAATAATTAAGGTGGAAGAACCCAGAATAGGTTCAACAACAGACCACCATTCTCATCTTCTCAGCAACAGATGGAGACTTCTAAGCAGAATCTTTCTGACTTAGCAACCATAGTCTCTGAGCTCTCTAAGATCACTCAGTTTTATAACAGAAACTAGGCCCTCCATCAAAAATCTGGAGGTACAAATTGGTCAGCTAAGTAAGAGAATCTCTGAGATCCCTCCTAACACTCTTCCTAGTAACACTGAAGTAAACCCAAGAGAAGAGTGCAAGGCCATCACTGTAGAAGCTGAGGCCGAATCTGAAGAGGATGCAATGGAGTTGAATGCCAGTAAGGAAGACCTTACTGGGCATTCAACGCACAACAAGCCACCATCACTGGTGTTGAACGCCAGTAAGGAGCACCTTACTGGGCGTTCAATGCCCAAGGCAGTACAAAAGCTGGCGTTAAACGCCAGTGAAGATATCCATGATGGGCGTTCAATGCCCAAAGAAACACAAGTCCTAGCATTGAATGCTACAATAGGGATAGTTGACAACCCTGAGCCCATTGAGAACTTCCCTATTGAAGAACTAATAAAATCCAAGGTTCGTGAGGAGCCCATTGAAGTTCCCTTGAATGCTTGGTTGAGGATCATAGAATCTGTAGAGTACTCCTCCTCTGATGAGGAAGAGAAAACTAGGAAAGAGCAAGTTGCTCGATACTTAGGAATTCTGATGAACCTGAATGCCAAGTTGTTTGGCACAGAGCCATTGGAGGAAGAACCTCCAGTGCTCACCAAGGAACTCAATACCTTGGTTTAGCATAAACTACCTCACAAGCTGCCAGATCCCAAATGCTTCCTGATTCCCTGCACCATAGGCACCATTACCTTTGATAAGGCTTTGTGTGACCTAGGGTCAAGCATAAACCTTATGCCACTTTCTGTAATGGAGAAGTTAGGAATTTTTGAGGTACAAGCTGTAAGAATCTCACTAGAGATGGCAGACAGGTCAATGAAAAAGGCTTATGGTCATGTAGAGGATGTCTTAGTAAAGGTTGAGAACCTTTACATCCCTGCAGATTTCATAATCTTGGATACTGGGGAGGAAGAGGATGAATCCATCATCCTTGGAAGACCCTTCCTAGCCACTTCCAATGCCATCATTGATGTAGCAAAGGGAGAGCTGATTCTACAGTTATGAGAGGACCACATCTTGTTCAAGATGCCAAATCCTAACTCTCCCTCTGACAACAGAGAAACAGTTATGCAACACTTTGTGTTCCAACCTTCTCTCTCAGTGCAAGGTTATACAGAGCCCTCAGACACCAATTCTAAGTTTGGTGTTGGACAGCCATTATCAAGCACTGAGAAAAAAGGTACTAAGAAGAAAGTACCTAAAGGCTGGAGGGATAAGAAAATCCCCACTGAAGGCCTCTCACTTGGCATGAGAGTTGTCTTCACAGACAATCCAGTCATTCCACACACTATGAACAGGATCCTGTCTCTGGAACATGTGGAACTTATCCATGAGAGCACAGGCAAGAAGTTCACTATAAGGTGCGAAATTCTGAGCCCCTATCCATCTTTGTAAGGAGCTAATCATCAAGTCAGTGACGTTAAAGAAGCACTTGTTGGGAGGCAACCCATCAATAATTAATGTTTTCTTGTTTTTCTTTGAGTTTATTTAAGTTATTTCAGTTTAATTTTTATATTTGTTTAAGTTTGTGATCATGTTCAGTAGTTAGAATAGAAACAGAAACAATTAGAGCTGGAAACAGAACACCCTAGAGCAGAGACCTTGCTGGCATTGAATGCCAGCCAGGGAGCACACTGCTGGCGTTGAATGCCAACCAGGGAGCCTAAAGCTGGTGTTGAACACCAGTCAGTGGGCAGAACCTGGGCGTTCAACGCCTCAACAGAGGCAGAGACCTGGCGTTGAACGCCAGGAAGGAGGCCCCTCAAGGGCGTTCAACACCCAAGAGGAGCATATAGCTGGCGTTGAACGCCGGCCAGGAGCAAGAGCTGGGCATTTAACACCCACAAAGGGGAATAAAACTTGAATTCCCTAGCCCCTCAGGATCAGTGGGTCCCATAAAATCTCCACCTACCCCACCTTTTTCTCTCTCTTACATTCACTCTTCCCCATACACTCTTCCCTATAAACCCTAACCCAATCACATCCATATCACTTCCCAAAACCATCATAACTCCCACCAACCCCTGCCCACTTCAAATTCAAAATTTTCCACCCAATTCCCACCCATTCTTTTGAACCCAACCTATCCCACTCCTATAAATACCCCTTCTTCCTACCCTTCATACACACACCATTCATACACTAAACCCCTTCTTGGCCGAATCTACTATCCCTCTCCATCTCCTCTATTCTCTTTTTCCTCTATTCTTTTCTTTTTTTTTTTTCATATTTTGCTTGAAGACAAGCAAAGATTTTAAGTTTGGTGTTGGAAAAGCCTTGTTTTTTGCTTTTCACTCACACTTATGGCACCCAAAGTCGGAGAACCCTCTAGAAAGAGGAAAGGAAAAGCAGTTGCTTCCACCTCCGAATCTTGGGAGATAGAAAGATTCATCACCAAAGCTCATTAAAACCACTTCTATGAAGTAGTGGCAAAGAAAAGGGTGATTTCTAAAGTCCCCTTTAGGCTAAAAAAGAATGAGTACCCGGAGATCCGAAGAGAAATCCGGAGGAGAGGTTGGGAAGTCCTAACCAATCCTATCCCAAAAGTTAGGATCTTGATGGTACAAGAGTTCTATGCCAATACATGGGTCACGAAAAACCATGATACAAGCGTGAACCTAAGTCCCAAAAATTGGCATACCATGGTCCGAGGGCGTCTCTTGAATTTCAGCCCGGAAAGTGTAAGGTTGGTGCTCCATTTGCCAATGATGCAAGGAGACCCACATCCTTACACTAGGAGAGTCAATTTTGACCAGAGGCTGGACCAAATCCTTTCAGTCATTTGTGTAAAAGGAGCTCAGTGGAAGAGGGACGCTCAAGGCAAGCCTATCCAACTGAGAAGGCTTGACCTCAAGCTTGTAGCTAGAGGATGGTTGGAATTTATCCAACGCTCTATCATCCCTACTAGCAATCGGTCATAAGTGACCATTGACAGAGCCATCATGATTCATTGCATCATGATTGGAAGTGAGGTGGAGGTACATGAGGTAATACCTCAAGAGTTGTACAAGAAAGCTGAAAAGCCTTTCACCTTAGCAATGTTGGCATTCCCCACCTTATCTGTCATATATGCAATTCAGCTGGAATTGTCATAGAAGGAGACATTCCTATTGAGGAGGACAAGCCTATCACCAAGAAGAGGATAGAGCAAATTAGAGAGCCAGCACATGGACCACAGCAAGAGCATGTGGAGCTGCCTCAACAAGAAATCCCTGAGATGCCTCAAGGAATGCATTTTCCTCCCCAAGGCTATTGGGACCAATTGCCCACTTCTCTACGAGAATTAAGCTCCAGCATGGATCAACTAAAGATGGGACATCAAGAGCACTCCACCATCCTTTATGACATAAGAGAAGATCAAAGAGTCATAAGGAAAGAACAAAGAGTTATGAGGGAAGAATAACAGAGGTAGGGGCATGACATAGAGGAAATCAAGCACTCCATTGGATCTTCCAGAAGGAGTAGTAGACGCCATCACTAAGGTGGATTCGTTCCCTTTACTCCCCTATTGCCTATGTTATTTTTTGTTTTATTTTTCATGTATTTTGTTTTATTGTCTGTTTCTAGTGCATGATCATCTGTCTTTATGTCCTAAAGCTATGAAATATTCCATGCATCTTTCACCTTGCTTAAAAGAAAAATTATTTTATTGAAAAAGAAAAGTAAGATGCATGAATTTTGAGTTATATATTAAGAATAGTTCAATTGTTTGATGTGGTGGCATTGCTTTTTTTTTCTGAATATATGAATGAACAGTACATGTTTGATGTTGGAGTTAAGAATGTTGGCTCTTGAAAGAATGAGTATAAAAGTGAAGTATTATTGGTAATATGAAAAATTCAAAAATTGATTCTTGAAGCAAGAAAAAGCAACAATAAAAGAAATTTGCGAAAAAAATAAAAAGCAGAAAAAGCCAATAGCTCTTTAAACCAAAAGGCAAGATTAAGGATCGAAGGCTTTGAACATCAATAGTTAGGAGGGCCTAAAAGAAATATCTTAGCCTTAACAGTTCAATTGAGCTGCTTCCCTAACTATATGCTTGTGGTGTGAATGTGTCAAGTGAAAAGCTTGTGAGTGAGCAGTTAAAGTCGTGGTCTAAAGCAAAGAGTATGCTTAAGAACTCTGAACACCACTGGCTGGGGATTCTAGAAAAGTTGAATCACAATCCAAAAGGGTTCACCCAATTAAGTGTCTGTGGCATTTATGTATCCAGTGGTAATACTAGAAAACAAAGTGCTTGGGGTCACGGCCAAGACTCTAAAGAAGCTATGTTCAAGAATAAAAAAGAACTTAACTAAGAGAATCAATAGTATCATTTGGATTCTAAGTTCCTAAAGATGCCAACTATTCTGAGCTTCAATGGAAAGTGAGATGCCAAAACTATTCAGAAGAAAAAAGCTACTAGTCCCACTCATCTAATTGAAACTGAGCTTCATTGAAAACTTTGAGATTTATTGTATCCTACTATTTCTTTTTATCCTACTTTTTTTGGTTGCTTGGGGACAAGCAACAGTTTAAGTTTGGTGTTCTGATGAGCGGATATTTTATACGCTTTTTGGCATTATTTTCATATAGCTTTTGTTATGTTTTGTTTAAGTTTTATTAAGTATTCATAGGTTTTAGTGAAAAATTCACATTTTTGGATTCTACTTTGAGTTTGTGCATTTTATTGTGATTTCAGATATTTTTTTGCTGAAATTGAGGAGCTTGAGCAAAAGTCTGATTCAGAGACAGCGAAAGGACTGCAGATGCTGTCAGGATCTGACCTCCGTGCACTCGAAGAAGCTTTTCTAGAGATACAGAAGTCCAAATGGTGCGCTCTCAACGGCTATGGAAAGCTAACATCCAGGGCTTTCCAGAAATATATAATAGTCCATACTTTGCTTTGGAAATGTAGGCCCAAAACTGGCGTTTAACGCCAGCCACCAGCCCTATTCCTGGCGTCCAGTGCCCACAGGGGAGCAGCTGGCGTCCAACGCCCGAAAGGGAGCCTAGGGGTGGTGTTCAATTCCCCTAAGGGGTACTAGCTCGTGGGAGACACTCAAGCTCAGCCCAAACACTCACCAAGTGGGCTCCAGAAGTGGATTTTCGCACTACAATACTAGTTTATCTTATTTTCTGTAATTCTTAGTTACTAGACTAGTATATATAGAACAAAGATCACTCTTGTTAGAGATCTTTGCCTGTTCAAACCTTTCATTATTATTTTTTGTATAGTATGAGTCACTAACCTCCTAAGGTTAAGGTTAGGAGCTCTACTGAGTTTCATGGATCAATAATATTACTGTTCTAATTTAATATGTCTGATTCTATTCTCTTATGCAACCTCATTCTTCATCTCATGAATTGAGGGTGACCTATGACAATCACCCTTGTTCTACATGGGTTTCGTCCAATTCCTGACCCGGATAGCATTGAACTAAATCTAGAGATTACATTGCGGATTCCAATAGAGCATCTGAGCAACTTTGGATATGTGACATGAAATTCCATTGACTATGGGTGCGTGAGGTCACTGTGGCGTTAAGGCTAGAGTCAGAGAAGCAGCACTTTCTGATCCAGAAGATCTACCTTATCTGTGACATCTTGAGTAGGATCGTGAAAGGGAGTAGATTGCTTAGAGCTTCATCTTCTGCTACAGTGAGAAACCAAGAGCTGGCTTGATGAGAGGACATGAGTCATTTCAGCGTGGTGGATTACTGCAGTAGAGGAGGTTAACTTGATGAGAGGTGATAAACTCCATTTTTAGGGTTTATCTTGTGCTTAATTTAGTAGATTTCCATTATTCTCACACTTATTCATATAATTCGCATGTTTTACATTTTCCCTCCTAATTTTGTACTATGATTGAAAACATGTTTCTTTAGCCTTGAATTTGCTAATTTTAATCCCCCTCTTATTACCATTCGATGCCGTGATATGTTTGCTGAGTGTTTTTAGGCTTTATAGGGCAGGAATGGCTTAGAGGACGGAAAGGAAGCATGCAAAAGTGGAAGGAACGCAAGAAAATGATGTTTTGAGAAGCTGGCAGCGATGCGTACACGTGACTGACGCGTATGCGTGACAAGTGCAGAAGCTTAGCGACACGTACGCGTGACTGACCCGTACGCGTGACAGAGCATCACGTGTTGAATTACACAAAAGACGCTAGGGGCGATTTCTGGGCTCCTTTTGGCCCATTTTCAAGCCCGAAAGTGAAGTTTAGAGGCTGCAGAGTGGAGCTGGATGGAAGAAATCACTCATTTACACTTCATACAAGATTAGTTAGGTTTAGATGTAGTTTCTAGAGAGAGAGGCTCTCTCCTCTCTCTAGGTTTAGGGTTTTTAGCTTTAGTTCTTCTCAAATTCTGAATTCTATCTTATTTCAATTTAGTTCTCTTCTACTTTTATTTGTTCTAGAATTCTAGTTTATTTATTTCCCTTGTTGATGATTTTATGTTGCCAATTTAGTTTATGAATTCTCATGTTAGATTTTATTTTTCTTTTAATGCAATTTGAGGTATTTCATGTTTATTGCTTCTTCCGTTATTTGGTATCATTGATTTTGCAATTGTTGGTTTTAGATTTTACATTCTCTTATTGCTTTTTTATGCTTTTATTTTGTGCCTTCCAAGTGTTTGATAAAATGCTTCGTTGGATTTTAAATTAACTTTTTATGTTCTTAGCCTAGATTGAGTAATTAGAGACTCTTGAATTGTCAAAGTCTCTTGTTGGTTGGTGCTTAAAACTTGCTAGTTGGCTTGAGCTTCACTAACTCTAGTCTTTGATTAGGACTTGTGAACTCAAGTTGATTTTTTCACTCGACTTACCTTCAATTGTTAGAGGTTAACTAAGTGAGAGCAAAAGGCAATTACCATCACAAATGACTATGATAATAAGGATAGGAATTCCAATTCTCAATCCTTGTTAGGACTTTTCTTAGTTGTTATTTTATTTCCTAGTCATTTATATTACTTATCTCTTATTACAAAACCCAAAAAGATACTTTTCATAACCAATAGTAACATACTTCCCTGCAATTCCTTGAGAGATGACCCAAGGTTTAATACTTCGGTTATTTTTATTGAGTTTGCTTAAGTGACAAACAATCTAAATTTGATTGAGGTTTAATTGTCGGTTTAGAACTATACTTACAACGCGCTTATTTTTGTGAAAATTCTTTACCGACGATTTTTTCCCCATCAAGAGGACATGAGTTAATCACTTACGGTTGCCATTGAAGGAATCAGAAGGTTATTGAAGAAGATGGTAAGAAAAGTTAATCCGGAAAGACAAAGCATCTCCGAAGCCTCATCCATTCTATCATCATTGAATTCTCATCTATCTAGTAACGTTCTATTTATCTGTTTTATATGTTTTTCGTGACAAACTATATTTTCTATCCGCCTAACTAAGATCTGCAAGGTGTCCATTGCTTGCTCAAACCAACAATCTCTGTGGGATCGACCCTCACTCACCTGAGGTATTACTTGGACGACCCGGTATACTTGCCGGTCTATCTGTGCGAATTCTACGAAGCCAATTTTGTGCACCACTTATTGTTATACCTTACCTTGATTCGCTATCCGAATATGTTTTATCTTCTTTTCTTCGATACAAAAGTGTTTTCGATCGTGATTTTATTTTTCTCCTTTTTAGGATTCTTGTTAAATAACTCCTTTCAATTATATAGATATATATGTATTTTAATCCACCTTGTGAGTCGTACCGCCTTACTATCATTGACTTATGACTCAGGCATAAGAATTTGAATATTAGAGTGTTACATTAACTATTAATTGTGCTATTTATTGTAATTGCTCTCTAATTGTGATTGCTTTATATTGATTATTGTCTGTGTTTGATTTCATTAATGAGACTTGAAATTGGGATTAAAGATGATGACTATTGGCAATGGATGGAATTGGTGGTAGTTCCAAGTATGTTTAACTTAGCAAATTAATTCTATATGGATTAGTTAAGACCCTAGGCTTGAATTCCTGTGAAGTTAGATATCAGGATTGCCTAGAGGATTCATATTTTCTTATGTGTTTTTATTTGGAACTATTACCCTACTAGAAATTTTCGGGTTCTCACCCGTTGTTGTTATTCTGTTTTTTAGATGCAGGATGCAATGCAGCTCGCTAAGAGTGTACAATTTCTTATGATGAAGCGAAGAGGATTCATTTGAGATGTATTTTGGTTCTAGAGTTCTCTCCTCTTTTGAAAATATACTGTTGTATAACTTGAATTTTCTTTTAGAGGCTTTTCTTGGAGAGATAGGTTGTCTATTTTGTAGATTCTCTTATGTTGTAATATTCTAGCCAACCTTTCTTCGCGGGTCGAAACTAGTGACTGTTATGTACCATCAATGAACTTATGTATATATTATGCTTTTGTATATACAACATTTATTGTGTTAACATGTTCGTGTATGTGTGATTGACGGCTATCACCGTTTACTATTCTTCACAGGCTCTTAGTTATATTATTATTCTTCTATTATTATGTACGTATCTTTCTTTTTAAGTGTCGTAATACCTCACCTTTGATTTTTGCTATAGGGTGTTACAATCTTCTTCTTCTTAGTTTAATATCACAATTAGTATAACAAAAATAACACAAAATTTAACTCAACTAAATTTGATAAATGACATAAGAAATTTTTAAGAATCACAAATCTAAAATTTAACTCGACTAACAAAATATATTCAAATGTGTTTTAAAACTAAAAACTACATCAATTTATTACAAATGACACAAGAATGATTAGACCTTTATATATAAGTTTAATACCACTCAATTAATTCCATGATAACAAGAATTGGTTAAGAAATTTTCTGTCTCATAGGTAAAAAACTTCGATATCAAAATTAAGAAACTTCCTATGTCGCAATTAAAAAATTTTAATACTATTTTTCTTATAAATTCAACACAATTCAAAACTCTCATTCCTCCTCTTTTTATCATCATCATCATCTTTCTCATCATTATTCTTGTTCATCATTAAAAAATCTCTTGTGTTACAGTTAAAAAATTTCGATGCTATTTCTAATAAATTCTGCACAATATAAAACTCTCAGTCATCTTCCTTCTCTTATTCATCATTTTTGTCGTCGTCATCATCATCTTGTCACGGTTAAAAAGTTTCGTTGTCAAAATTAAAAACTTCACGTGTCACAGTTGAAAAATTTTAGTGCTATTTTTCTGATAAATTCTGTACAATTCAAAATTTTTTCTCCTCTTATTTGTTCTTCATCATGATCATCATCTTCTTTTTCTTCTTCATCTTTTCTTTTTGTTTCACCTTCTCATAATTCTTTTTTTACCCTCTTAATAAGAATAAAAAAATCAAATAAAAAATAAAAAATATTACAATAACCATTAAAAAAAGAAGGAGAAGAAATAAAAAATATAATAGCAGTAGCAATAAAAGAACAATGATAAAAAAAATATACATTGTGTGAATAATTTTTGTTAATAAGTTTGACAGTTGGATTTGGTTGATAAAAATGCTTGAATGTATTTAGTAGGAATAAAAATTCATGTACTATGACAATTGTAATCAAATTCTTTATGTATTAATTATAATTGTTTAAAATTTGTTTTATTTTATTTTCTCTCATCACTTACTAATTTAGCTTGTCATTTTATTAAATTTGTTATAAACTGAAATAAAATTAATTGACTTACCATAATTAACTTTTTAACTTTAATCTAACCTAAATTTTGTTAATTTAATTAATTAATCATCATGTAATTTTTTATTACAAATTATAAAAATTATTAAAAATATTTAATTTTATAATTTTTTATTTTTTTAAATTATACATTTATTAATCAATTTCAATCGCAAAATAAAAAAATCTCTAAAGACAAAAAATAAATAAATAAAAATTCAAAGGCACAAAAAATTTAAATTTTCAAAATTTCTCTCTCTTACTTTCTTAAATTTTTTGAAAAAAAATAAAATATAAAATAGAACTTCTCAAATCATTTTTATTATTTGTAAAAAAGTTATATCATAGTTAGGGCCGTTTGGAAAATTTCAAAAGTAATTTTTTTGAGTTTTTGACTTATGAAAAGTAGTAGTATTAATGTCTAATGCAATTTTTAAAACTAAATTGTAGCTTTTTAAGAAGTTATTTAGGAGCTTATAGAGAAGTTAAAAAAAATTTATTTCTCTTATAATACTACTACTTTTTATCACATTTCTATAAAATAAGCACTTTTAGAACTAAAATTCCAAACACAAAATAACTTATTTATAAGCTACTTTTAATATAGCCATTTATTGTTTAAGCTATTTTTTCAAAAGGAGTTTAATTAAGTTATTTACCCAAATTGAGCCTTAGTTAATTAGGTTAACAAAATTTAGGTTAGATTAAGAAAAGTTATACCATAGTTAAAAATTGTTAGAGAAGTTTTATTTTATATTTTATTATTTTTTTCAAAAAATTTAAGAAAATAAAAGAGATAAAATTTTGAAAATTTTAAATTTTGTATGTCTCTTGAATTTTTTTATTTATATATTCTTTATCTTTCGAAATTTTTTATGTTTTGTGATTGAAATTAATTAATAATAAACGTATAATTTGAGAAAAAAATTTATAAAATTAAACTGTTTTTAATAATTTTTATAATTTGCAAAAAAAAAATTACATCATGATGAATTAATTAATTAATTAAATTTTGATTAGATTAAAGTTAAAATTAATCATAATAATTTAATTTATTTTATTTTATTTAATAATAAAATGACATGTCACAAAAGATAATTTTCCTTTTAATTTAGAAAGAATTGAATAAAATTCACCTTAAAAATATATCTAAATCTGTTAAGCGTGTATTCATTAAAAATATATCTAAATCTGTTAAGTGTGTATTCATCTAAAATTCTCTCCTTCGTCGTACTATCATGCAATGTAAAGATATAAAGTGAAGAAAAGAAAAAGCTGGTGTTGTAAAAATAACTTAGAAATTTTCGGACATATGGATACATTTCAGTAAACAATATTAATAAGGAGGCATGCATGCATGCATGTACGGCGACTGTGAATCTTTAATTTATGCATTTTGAGTGAGTCCTACACTCACTTATTATAAACATCAATATCTAAAACAACAGAAGTTCATTTCTCACGCAAGGTCAGATCAGAACAGATAACAGATTCATTGTTGCTTAATGAAAGTAGCAATCCTTGGCACGACGAGACGAGAGTTTTCGTCATATGGCTTATAAACTTGATCGGAATGTCCAATACCCTTATTCAGTTCCAGCTCAACACGCCCACCCCAACTACTATTCTTCAGATCCCTAAAGTAGTTCTCTCCAGCAGGTCTCAACGGATCAGTCTCCGCCACACACACCAAAACCCTCCTACACCCAAGCGTATTTAAATCTTCCGCCGCCGGTTTCAGCCTTGGATCCTCTGGCCCCTTATTATCCTTGCACATATACAGCCACTGCCTATCTTCCCCTAATCCACCAAAGAAAGGGTGCACCATAATCGCACCCTCCACATTTATACCATTCGGTGGTCCTGTTTTTCCCACTTGGCTGACCACGTAATGGGTGATGTTACCGCCAGCACTGTTTCCGGCGATGAAAACACGCTGCAGGTCGGCGTAGTCGTTTAGCCAAGGCTCCGGCCCGGCCCCGTTTGCGTGCAACGCAATCCAATCGAGGGAGGTCAAGGCCTCCTCGTAGCAAGCAGGTGGTGGTCGGGCCGGGAACTTGGAGTACTCTACGGAGACAGCAAGGACGTTGGATTGATTGGCGATGTCGGCGAGATGGTTAGTATATTCTGGAGAAAGGGCAGACCTGGAGCAGAAGCCACTCCCATGGAAGTAGAGGACGACGGGGAGTTTTCTGTTGTCAGGGTTTTTTGGGAGGAAGAGGCGAGCGATGAGGCGAGGGTTGGTGGTGGTGATTTCAGCATCTTTGATGTGGAGTTCGAAGGGAGGAACGAATGCTGGTAGAGGACGGAGGACCTCCACGGTTCCGTCTGTGTAGACAACAAAGAAGTCGAACTCGTGAAATATCTCCTTTTTCGGCGGGGTAGCTGCCACTGTTGTTATGCGTTTTTTGTTGTTTGGTGCAGTGCTTAGAGAGAGAGATTGATGAATCTTAGGGCTGTAGGTGAATGAAAGGTTTGTTTCCCGAGGTGGCGTAGGGGTCATCAGACGGAAAAAATCATATTGCTTGAGGAAGGAAGAGCTCAACGATGTCATGGTTGCCATTGTTGTTGTTGTGTGTATGTTGGACTGCTAAGATAGAGTGATGAATGTGGTGAGGGTTTCAGATGGACGAAGGCTTCACTTATATAATGAATGGATTCAACTAATAACCATTCTCCATTCTTCATGGAAAAAGAGAACATGTTAGCTGGAATCTACCTTTTTAAATTGTTATTATTCTTAGTCATATGGACACATGGAGGCTGATTTTTTTTTGTTATGGAAGAGCTGGATGTGCTTTGCCGGGTTATGGGATGAGGATGAGCTATACCAATATGTGGGACAGGTTTTTTGTTCAAAGATGGTGAGAAGAAATCGGACCAGCGATTTACTTTTTGAAATTTTTTTGAGCAAATCGGAGGGTCCGTTTTGCATGTAGAGGAGGAATGAAAATAACATTAAGCAAATCGGACCCTGCGACTTGTATGTGAACAAAATTTTTTTATATAACTTTAAGGTAATCGCATGGTCCGTTTTCTTTGTTAACGAAGTTTTGGATATAGGCTGAGCAACTTGCACGGTCCGATTTGGCCAGGACAACTCTCTCGATCCGATTTGTATGTGAACTGACACCATACGAATGTAAAGCTCTCCTCCTCTTCATAACCCCGTCCAGCACCAACCTTAGTTCCATATTAAAACTAATTTGCGACACATGGAAGATGCTGGTGGTTTTTTTTGGTGGTTTGTAATTATTAATTAATTATTATTAATATTTTTAATATTATAAAAATATTTTTAATAATATAAAATTATTCTTTTTTTTTTAACTAAATACTAACTAAATTTTAATAAAAATACTGATTTTTTAGACTTCTATATAATTAAATTACTTCTTGAGTATTTGACAACTAGTGCGTGAATCAAGTATAATATTAATTTTTAAATTTTAATTTTAAATAAATATAAAAAATTAATTTTTAAATAATTAATATTAATTAAATTTTTGTTGTAAAATTTTATTTTTAACTCATTTTATGAAAAGTTTAGGATTTAAAATTTAAAATAAAAAAATAATTTTAATAAAATTCGATTAATATTAACTAAAAAATAATTAATTTTCTAGTTAAATTCAATTATATTTTAGCATAGGAGAGAAATTGAACATGTGAATCATGCTTCCATTTAATTTTTTATTTTTCTATTGTTCTCGATATGAGATGCATGCAGGCACCATCAATGTTGTATTTATTTTCCCCCTCTTTTGTAGATGGTCAATTTGTACATATTATTATTCTATACATTGCTTCAGTCAATACTCAATACAATAATACACAAACGTGCAATGCATGATAATATGATATAACCCTTTTGCAACATAAATATAAAGATTAACATATTATTGGAGTTAATTTTTATTTTCGTGAATCATTTTACGAAAAAATATAAAATATACACCCCTGCAAAAATTTACTTGTTACTCTAAAGAGTTTAAAAAATTGTTTATAACTGGTTCTAAGCATATAGATTTTGGGAACAAATTTTAAATAAATATCACCGGATTTACATACATTAAAAAAATTAAATATAAAAATAAATTGCATTTGGAACCATTTCACTTAGAAATTTTTTTTTTTTAATTTTTTTATGCAAAAAATTCTGTTATAAAAATAAATCTTATTTGATTAATAATACTGTTAGAACTCGAGAGAAAACTAATACAATAAATTATATCTTCAAATGTGTTGATAATGAAAGAATACAAAACTATTTATAGAAATATAATCAACTACTATCATAAATAAATTTACAACTACTAATTACTACTAATCTAATTCTCAACTACTCAATATTCTTTGATAAATACAATATAGATATTATTAAAGGGTCAACTGAACCATTCTTCTTCAAAATTTGCGAATCCAAAATCTTCTTGGGGCAATTGTTTACAGGATACATATGGCAATTTTAAACTGTATAGGAACGTTGGGTAGATGGGAACTTGCTGAGGTTTTCTTTGGAACACGTGATGAAATAGTGTAAATTGAGTTATAAAAAATAGTACGTATATATTAAAAATTAATTATTAAATTAATTATTATATATTTATATATATATATATATATATATATATATATATTATTTAATTTATTTTTAATATATATTTTATATAAATAATTGATTTTTTTTATATACACTTAACATGATCGTTGAGTTGTTCTAAAGCAAATATTTATATATATTACCATAAAGAATTAAGTATCAATTAATTACTGTATATATAGAAATAGGAATATGTTGTTGGTATTTATAAAAGCTACAAAATTTAATTATACTGTTATAAAAGTATTTCATTATTTTATTATAACAGATTTTATTATTATAATGAATAATTAATTTGTTTAAAAGGTATATAAAACAACATTATAAGTATACGTAAATATATTATGACTAATTTTATGTTTGTAAAATATTTTTTATTTTCAATAGGTTGTAGAATTTTTTTTATAATATCAAAAAATGCAAATGATTTATATTCATAACTTTGTAAATAATATTATCAAATTAGATGATTCACATTTACAATAAAATATAATTAAATAAAAAAATAAATTAAACTTGCAATTGTAATCATTAAAAATCTTATAGAATAATTAAATTTAAGGCCTAGAATATTACACTAAATCCTATTGTGCTCGGTTTATTGATCAAGGCAAAGATCATATATTGATCCACCGAAATAAGAAGGAATGAAGGTTAGAAGAAGAGAAGTTGCAAAGACCAAAGGACAAAAATAAAGAAAAGAAAAAATAATTAACGAGGAGGAGTTGATTGAGGTCTGGACTAAAAAATTAAAAATTAACTAAAAATAATCAAAATTTGTCTTATTTAATATTTATTAATTCTAGCAAAATATTAAATAAGATAAGGTTTGGCTATTTTTTCTGTCTAGCATTATTGCTCAAACAATAATCTTACTAAATGAAGATAGTTACCTTTTTTGTTAATTAAATAAATTTTAACTCTCTATTTATTATATTTTATATCTCATATTTAAATTTTAAATTTTAGAATTTAAGGTTTAACATTTAGTATTTTAAAATTTAAAGTTTATAATTTAAGATT
The DNA here is from genome assembly GCF_059453495.1 of Arachis ipaensis. Classification (NCBI taxonomy): domain Eukaryota; kingdom Viridiplantae; phylum Streptophyta; class Magnoliopsida; order Fabales; family Fabaceae; genus Arachis; species Arachis ipaensis. Next base: position 28,126,791 of record NC_142435.1, read on the forward strand.
TAAAATTCAGAATATAAAATTTATAATTTAAAATTTATGTTTTAAAATTCAAGAAGTATTGCACTTCTTATTTTTTCCAAAGGACATTAAATATAGAATATAAATTGAATATAAAATACACATATATTAAAAAAAATTAAGCAATACACGTGTTCATATGTAAATATATAATAGTTAATTAGATTATCGATTTTTGATATGCACATCATATTTGTTAAAATATATTTTAAGAATATTTTTGTTATTAACAAATTTAAAAGACAATTTAATTTTGTCAGTAATTTAATAATTAAAAAATAGTTTTGGTGGTTTATTCTAATTTATTTGTTAATAAATAACCATGTGGATTCATGTGTTCTCCCCATATTTGCAGGAAATTAAATACAATCATTAACTTAAAAAAAAAAACCATGTGGATTATTCATACTTTAGTTATTGCAACGTTCAAAAAGCATAAAATAATAAAATTCAATTACAGAGCTTTAATGTGAATGTATTTTAAACATAATAATTATTCGTTGTACTTGTACTGTATAAATATGTACATATAGAAATAGAAGATCCTTGGTCGTCTTCATATCTTGTGCAGGAATGCAATATCCCACATTTTGCGTTTCTTGCCAATAAATAAATGGGTTTGATAAAAATATGTATTTTTTTACAGTTGTTTCATTAAAAAAAAAAAAACGCTAAATTGCAGCAATTTTTTTTTTTTTTGAATTTGTGACAATTTTTTACTCCTGCAAAAAAAAGTTACGTCAGTTCGAAAGATCAATACAATTAGGTGTCTTGTTATTTAATTGCAGTGATTTTTAAAAAATACTGTTACCTGAAATATATTGCAGTCGTTTTCTATTCCTGTAATTAATGGCAGTTTTTTTTTACTTTGTGACAATTATTTAAAACCCCTATAATTTAAGTAGCAAGAATTTTAAAAAAATTGCAGGAATTTAAAACTCTCAAAAAAAAAAATATTATTTGTCTTTTAAAATTTATTTTTTAATCAGTCTTTAAATTTAATTATTTTATTATATTATTTTTTTAATTTTTATTTAATTATATTCCTAAATTTTAAGAACCATTAACACTTTATTTAATTTAAATTTTAAAAATATAAATACTTAACATCAACTACCTTTTTATATTTCACGTTTTTTTTTTTTTGAAAAATTAGTCGTTCAAGTTACTCCATTCATGTTATTTTATTTTTATGTGTGACTACTAGTGTTCGTCATTGTGATTTAATTTTCTTTATTATTATGTGATTTATGATTGCAATTCTTTATTCTTTTGACAAAATAAATAATCATATATGTACATTTTTGGTTTTTTTCTTCATTTACTTTTTTAGTTTTTTTTTTACTTTTTATTATTCACGGAAATTTGGCATTTTTTATTCACAAAATCTGCAACTTCAATTTTTTTATTTCTGAGCTGCATTTGGTTATATCTTAGATATAGACATAGATACGGAGACATATATTAAAAAGACATAGACACAAAATACATGTATATATATTTTGTATTTGACAAAATAAATATGCAAGACACAAAATATTAAAAAGTCCATAATACCTCTATCTTCTATTTTCATCATCATCACTACATAGACTTTTACTCTATTACCACCCATTTTTTTTCTCCACCATCATTCATATAATCAAAAATAAATTATTCATATATCAGAAAATCTCAATAATTTCACCAACAAATTCAATAATATTAAAAAAAATAGAAATAAATAATAAAAAAATTTTAAATTTTTTTTAAAAAAATAGAAAAATGAAAAAAGAGACGGAAAGAAAGAAGAATGAGCAAAAAGCAATGATGGACTGAAGAGGAGGAGGAAGAGAAACGGTGGTGCAAGCTGTAAAGAGGAAAAGAAAGAGAGGTAGCTGCAAGGAGAAAACGAAGGCAACATAGGATCTGGACCAAATAAGGAGGAAGTGTGACAAATCTAGACCAAAGGAACGAGGGTATCTCTTCCTCTTTGTAAAAGGATTTGCCTCTGATCTTTGGACACGTTGGAACCGCATGAGTTCACCGTGGTGGAGAGCATAGCGGCAGTGACGGATCTGGATATGAACAAGTGGTGGAGAAAGAAAGTTGAAGAAAGAAGAGTGCGGCGGCAACGACAGTAGCGGTGGCAGAGAGAAAATGAAGTAACAAAGGAATTAGGGAGAAAGAAGGAGAGAAGAGGAGGAGGGTGGAGCATGTGAGAACAACAATAAGGAAGGAAAAGATGAAAAAAGGGGTTAAAATTAAGGGATAAGAATGGTATTTTAAAAAATAATGAGAAATAAAAGAATAAAAATTTGTGTCTCATTTAGTGTGTCTCAGTGCTTCATCTTTTTTGAAGGATATTAAATACATGTATTTTATGTGTGTTTGTGTGTCACAAAAAATCAGTCTCTTAATAACCAAACATTGTACATGTGTATCTCGTGTCTATATCTTCGATAGACATGCACAAAAAACAAACACACTCTAGTTTTATGAAAAACGTGTACCATCATACACTACAACAGATGCGGGGGATGCCTGCAGCAAATTTCCTGCGGTGTCACTAATAGTAGCAGTTTAGGGTGGATAGCTGCGATCCCTTCCAAATTAGCCTACCGACGCTAAATCGTTCAGATTTAGTGTCGAACCCACCAAGTCCGCAGCTAACCCCAATCCATCTGGTGATGATTTTACCCAAATTCAATTCAAAATACCCAAAATCAAGAATCCGAGGAACCCGCAAAAAGAGAGTGCAGAGCACGCAAAACTCTTCCCTGCTCCACCGTGTCCCACTCTGTCACCGTGGAGTCATGTGGCTGCCGATCCACCCTTCTTCCCCTGCCGTCGACTCTTTCCAGAATCAGATCCGTAGCTTAAATTCTTCATCGCGCGAACGCATAAGGGACAGAGGCACGAAACACACCTCCGCACGCGAATCCTTACCGCCGTTCTCCTCCGGCCACCAATACCAACTGCATCGCACTTCCTGTTGCCGGAGGGTCCATCGCCGATCAGCTTCGTCGATTTGCCTTCCGATATGTACAAAACCTCTCTTCGTTAGTAAGGTTCTAGCTTGTCCTTCGATTCTTGTCTCTGCCTACCACATGTACAAAACCCCTCTATGTTTATTTATTTGTTTGTATTTTTTGTTATTAGCTTTTGGATTGTGGATAAATCATTGTTTTGTATTGATTTTTGTGTTACAACTGATGGTTTGATTGAATTCTGTATTGGATCTTACAGTTGGAATGATTGTTGGATTGCTTTACACGGTTTTCATATGTATCATTGTTATGAGAACTATGTTTTCTATTTCTAAATCAGTGTTTTTGAGCTTGGTAGATGGGATTCAGTGTACACTATTCCATCTCCACATCAGTGCCTGGTAAAGGCTATTAAAAGAATGATGTTACATGTGGATTCTAATATTTATTGTTATTTTTAATTGTGCTCTGAGATATACTTACCATTTTTGCATGCTGTGCTGTTGCATGAGGCTGAGATTAACTGTCACTACCTCTGTTTCAAAATAATAGGAAATTTGAAGAAAGTCTTAATTAACTTTTTCAATGTATCGTATCTGCAAATGATAATTATATTAAAATAGAGGGTGAGTAATTTTCTTGCTGGGACACTGAATTACAAAATGAATGCTATATTAGCGGAAATGTGGTTAACATGCCAGTCTTTGTTGGATGCATGCTGATGTTGGGCACTTAGCCCTCAAGCAAACACAGTTGGTTGCAGATGACATTGATTTGCGTGGCTTTAACTTATGTGTTTCCACAATTTGTACCGTTATGGGTTGGATACTACAACAATGAGGAATATTATGTCACTTTATTGTGCCAGTAAAGGTATCGAAAGTTTAATAGTAGAACCAATCCATTAACCATTAATGAAACTGCTACAAATATTAAGGTGGTACAAATCAAGAAAGGTCCATACCTGTGTGCATTTAAAAATATGGCACCATCAGCTATATTATTAATTGAAGAAGGTCGATTTTGATCATAGATAATAGATTTTGACCACTACAACTAGTCTCAATTACAATATTATTAATTCATCAATTGTAGGGAAACTTATTTTAGTAATATTTAGTGTGATCTTTAGTTTATGCATTTGCAGGTCTTAGAAGAGAATACAAAGACCTGGTTATCTGGATTATTAGAACGCTAGAGTGAACATGAAAAAAATTTTTATTTTTACTTTTTTGTTTTTTGATATTGGGTTAATTCATGCATTGGATCGGATACGTGGTTTTAATTATTTTTGTTATTATGTTATCATTGATTTGATTGTTTTTATTCAACATTATATTAACATTTCAAAACGTTGACATGGTATGTCACGTATGATTATTTTGCTTGTGTTTTTTTAATTGTTTTTTATATATTCATAACACATCTAAAATAATAAGATAATACACAAAATATTTTTGGTACACATCTAAAATTCGTTTAAATTATATATATTTTTTTACATAAATAATTTTTTAACACATCCAAAATAATAAAATAACATAAAATTCTTTTAGTACACATCTGAAATTCATCAAATTTGTGCTTATATTTTCGTAACATAAATATTTTTTTAACACAAATAATAACAAAAAATTGATTCTCTTTTGTCGCTTTGGTTGAGAACAACTCAATATATATAGCACTTCTTCTACAATAAAGTTCAGGAACGAGGTTGTTGAACAAGTTTCTTGAGTCACGCATACAAAACTAATAAAATAAAAATCTCCGTATACTCAAAGAAAAAGAAAATGTTGTTTGTCATGAAGCAAACGTGGTCGTTATTACTGTTAGGCTAATGTTCAACCATGTTGTTGTATACATTAATCAACACATCTAAAATTACAAAATTGTATACTAAATAAACACATCTGAAACTCATTCAAAAATAATTGTGTTTATTATTCTTGTTAGTTAGAATAAAAAAATCATATATATCAGTCTTAAAACCGAAAAAATGATTTTGATAGTATTATTTTAATTTTAATTTAGTTAGAGTTTAATTTTGGTTTGTTATTTTTGTTTTGTTTTGTTTAAATTTAAATTTAAATATTCTAACTTTAAGGAAATACAATTTTAAAGTTTAAATATATAAGAGAAGATTTAAGATATAATATCTAAAAATAATTATTACAATAAATAATAATGGCTTATTAAAGAATGAATTATAATGGATACCTAGTTGTACCGTAAAAAAAAAGGTCACCGCACTAGATTCAGACATATATTATATCAAATAAGTTAATCAAATACATCTATTTCAAAACAACCATCTGCTCTGTCATTTTCACAAAATTGGTCCTAAAATTTACATTGAGATCAAACATTATAAGAAGAAAATTAGTTTAAATGATAGAAAAAAATAATCCTCACGGTATAATTTAGTAAGGAAAGTATACAAGAACAAAAGTAGTATGTGCAGTAGCAGCAGAATACTTTGAGGAGCAATGCTCATAATTTATACAAAAAAAATATGGGCTTTCCAAAGCATTTTAGCTAATAAAAGGCAAAAGCTTACATGTTGCTAACAAAAAGCTGAAGCTTATATGATGCTTGATCACTTTTAATTTGGGCCATCATGACACCCTTGGTTGTCAAGAGTGATCTCATATGGTTCTTCTCCAACAGGATTCATCTCTTCCATGCATGATTTTACCCTAAAATACAAGATAGATAGCATTAGCATGAAACAAATATATGAATAAGCAGAAATAAATTTAGTGCATAACCAGCTCAAAAGAAAACCATAGTAAGGCCAACTACATAGACAACTTAAAACGGAGTTAATACTAAAGGCAGTTTATATCTTAATAAATAATAACTAGATTTCATAATAACTAGTGGTATTTCATGAATTTTCATGAGTAGAAAGATTATATTCCATATCCCATTATTAAAAAACTCATCAAAAGATTCAGCATCCATTATTGTGTACTTTTGCAACATAATACTCTAATCCCCAACAAAAAAAAAAAAATGGTAAAAATCATGACAGCAGACAAAATTAATCAGGCAAGTAGACAACATTGATGCTGAATTCTAACCTTTTCCTCATTTGATTAAGCAGATCCACAAAAAAAAAACAATTTTTTATTTTCATTCTTTGAATCTCCCTGATGAAAGTTTGAATGTTGGGATAGCACGTATTAGAAGAACAGAAAAAAAGGGTTCCATTGCATATAGCCCAAATCCAATTTTCAGGTACTCTTGATCAAATATTGGTACTATGCATAAAAGGGATTATTCAATGATCCTAAGCCTTGGCATATCTATTTCTCTTTCCTCAACTAACGAGCATAGTACCAATAAATAATAAGGCACAAGATGCGGCACAACAACTAGCACACAATATATAGAGAGAACCATTGATCATACATCCGTAAAAAGGGTATTCTTTCAAAATTTTCTCCATATGATTTGGACTATCATCGTCTTTTGAACCTACATTTATGAAAATAGATATAACAATTAATTTTACATAAAATTCATGCAAAAAGAATTTGGACAACGACGACTACAACAACAGCAGATGAAAACAAATGTCAAAATAAACATATCTTAGGTGGAATGAAAAGAAAATAACATAGAACAAAACTATAAACTATATACTTGATCCGTTTGAAACATTAAAGTAAGTTCAAACCTCAGATAGATAGAAATTCAATTCATTGTCAAATATATTCTTTGTTACATCACCAAAAGTTTATTTCAAAAATATATTGCTCGTCTATGGTGGATGCAAAAGTAGGAGACGATGATGAGCATGGTAAGAAATAAGCAAAGCTGAATTATGACATCAAGGGTGAATGTAATATTATTGCTTTTAGAGATGTTCATATATTTCTCCATTGTGCAAAACATATTCTATTCATCTGTATTTCAAAACTTTTCTTATAAATTATTTATGTATTTTATTAAATTGAACTATTTATTTAAAAATTATTTTATTAGATATAATCAAATTGATTTTATGATTATTAAAATTTAAATTGACTAGAATTATTATATATAATTTTATTAAATATGATATTTTGTATAATTAAAACTAAAATTTTGGTAATTTATGAATGGTAAAAATTATATGATTTAAATTAAGTGATTGATATTTGCTAAACATCATATTTTAAATTATTAATTATAAATAATTTATAACTTATTTTATTGAAATTTTTATTTTTAGAAATTATTTTGTTAAAAGTATTTAAATTAATTTTTATGGTACCTTGAGTTTACATTAATTAAGATTATTATATAATTTTGTTATAATAAAATTTTTTATATAATTAAAAAATGAATATATTATAATTTAATTTTGGTAATTAATATTTCAAGTTTAAAATTTGTCGGTACGAATAAATATCGGTACTATTCAATGAACTTAGCTTTGCTATTGTTTCATCATATATTTTCTATTCTTATTATGATCATCGTGTTATTAATGTCATTTATATTAATAACTTATATATATTTATTTTTATATATATTATTATGTGTGTTTTAATATATCCAATTTTTATAATTATTCATTTAAAATATTTATAAATGATTCATCAGTTTTATAACTTGACACCTAGCCCAACCATGACACATAATCTCCCATGTGTCACCTTAACACTAATGAATCACCATTAATCATCCTTCTTCCATGCATGACCGAACCATTTTTGGGGAAAGAAAGAGAATGCCGTGAGGAGGAGAGAAAGAAAATCATGGAACCTCCTAGCTTTTAAGTTTGATTTTTTGAGATTTTTAATTTCCGTAAAAAATTTGAACTAATTAAAGTGTTTGTATCTTCCTTTTCTTCACGATGACGTCACTTTTGTTCGGGAGAAATCGACGGTAAAGCTTCTCTCCCTTCATGCATGTTTGGCCAAGTGAGCCAAGAGATAGTAGCCAATCTTTGACATTTTTTTCTTAGATTTTTCAGTCAGAAAATTTTTTTGGTACTTTGGTTGTGAGGACAGCGAAATAGAGGTAAAATTTGGTAAATTAATTACAAATTAATTGTGTTCTTGATATGTGATTGTTGATTGGATGTTTGTGGCTTGAAATTGAATAATTTTGTGTTTGAATTTTGATAAAATATTGTTGATTTAGTGCTTTATATTTTGGTTTTGATGAGGTTGCCAAACCGATTTGTTATAGCCTGATTTGAGGGCTGTTGTTGAACTTAAATATTGAGAAAACTGATGAGATTTGATGGCCATGAGATTAAACTAAAAGTCGTGAAAAATCGGTAATTGAAAATTTTGAAAATGGATTTAAAATCAAGTATAAATTTTGAAAGATCACAAGAGAAGATTTCGGTTTTGAGAAGGGGTGTTATCACTATTACAAATATTATTTTGAATATGAAAATATAATTTAATAAAAGATCGGGATTAAAAATAATAATCATATGAATTTTGGGTGTATTTTGAGTAAAAAGTAAAAGTTTCGGGATAAACCGAGTATTTTATAAAAATTCAGGGTTATTTATAGAAATATGAAGTTAAATTAGTAATTTTAAAAGCAAAATTTTTAAAAATTAATAATAAAACTCTACAAATTAGTTTTTGATATCAAAATAAAAATATTAATATTACTACTCTTTTATTATTATTATTGTACTCATACTAATTTTATTATTATTATTCATTTTAGTAAAGATATGATTTTATTAAATAAGAAAAGAGAGGTAAAACAGTTATAATCCCTAAAAGTTTTAGAAAGACAAAATTAAGTTAAAAATCTTATGATTTTTTTTATAAGACATTTGGGGAAAGACGAGAGAGGAGTGTGAAAATAATTTGAGATATTAAAAGCAAGAAAGTAAAAGAATAAAGAAAAAAAATGTATTAACTAAAGATATCTCTGCCACAGGAGAGGAGAGAGCAAAGACTAAAAAAAAATCTAACGAATCTCTATTACAAGAGAGAAGAGCACAGAAAGCAAAGAATGTATTAACTAAAAGAATATCTGTCATAGAAGAGCAGATATCTGCCACAGGAGAGAAAATGGCAAAGATAAAAAAGAATAATTGATGATAAATAATGAAAAAGGTTATGTGAGAATTTGTTGGAGAAGGGCAGTCAGATAGATAGTAGTGCGACCACCGAAATTTGCTTTCTAGAAAACCTCCGACCTAAGGCCGCAGCATGTGATACAGAGGTTTTTTTATACATACTTTCGGCCTAGGACCGCAGCCTATAATGACAGAGGGTTCACAAAGGTATGTCAGGCATACGTTGGCGAGAAAAAACTATCCTGTATTAACAGGGGCTGCATATAGGTGTATGCCAACTGAAAATTCTCATGGTGTTTATATAAAGACAATTTTATGTGACTATCATAGTAATAAAAATATTTATTCTTATGATAAGTTTTTTTTAGAGTTAATTTTGTTTCAGTCTATTATTGCCTAAGACTGAGTTTATTTCAGGCTTCTGATAGTTCTTTATCTGCTACTGCTACCGCTCCCACCTCTTATATTTTGTCCTTGTTGTGGTGCTGCTCCGTTGTTGCTGTCGTATTGATCTGCTGTTGCTCTGTGTAGTAGTTCTCATTATGCTGTTGCGGTAGTGCTGTTTTGCTGCTGGTAGCATATCTGACTCCTTTTAAAAAGGGATCAACTGTAATTTATGTTGCAGAGGGAGCTAGACAGGTGATTTAGATTACATAATCATTTTCGCATATAAAATCGACAAAACTAGCATTTATTAAAACTCAAAATTGCTAACTGATATAGTGTATTATCTTTCTTGATGCAAGATTTACTTCAAAAGACTAATGCTACGGATGCTTGTATTGAGGGACATTGGTGGATATATTCAACAAAAGGTGTGTTATTAATTGTTTATGCTTTTATGGTCAGGCTTGATGGAAATGGATATGTGTTGTTGATTTTCTTAATGATTGAATTACTCATTCTAGGCCTACCTTTTTGGTAATCGAGTTTTATGTCAATTCTCTTAGTATGTTAATTTATTTTTTATGTTTTTTCTCTAACTAATTATATAACTATTTATAATACTCAAAACCAGGACTTTATTTTACAGGAAGTAGAATTTACAGAAACTTTGCCAAAAGAACTCATGTAGACCTTTTCTCTTCTTTTTTTAGAATATTTTATTTTAATAAGTTTTGTTGGGTAAACAAATGTCTTAATTAATGGTTACTATACTTGTCAAAATGTTTCTATACAAAATTCTTATTATGCATGCTTTAGTTTGAAGGGTGCATAGGTATTATTAAAACTCATTCTTCATCTTATACAATAAAAAAGAGATAAATAAAACTGCAACTGTAATCGTGGAGATGCAATGATTTCTAAAATTATAAAATCCTCTTTCTTGCAAGAATTAAATCTTTTATGTTTGGTCTATATATGCCTGCTTAATTCATTATCATGCTCCTCATTGTTTTTATTGTTCTTTGAAGATTTGCTTTGTGATAGTGTCCTGTGTAAGTGTATGTAATAATAACCTAATCTTTTTTTGAGAATGTTGAATATAATAAAAGTGATGTTAAGGTTTTATTGATGGTGAGTCTAATTCTAATATATGCTACCTCTCCCGAAATTTTCTCCAATTTGAGAAGTTTATCATTATATAGTTTTGATTTGATCCAATGGGATCCTAAAGTAGTTTTAGGGCATTATTTTAGAGAATAAATTCTTGTCACTAAATTATTTGGTTCACACCATCACAATATGTTGGTTTGCTATTTGCAATGTTTCATATTTTAGACGTTCAATAAATATAGAAGTGACAAGAGGTTGATACTGCACATATAATATTTTCCAGGGGCTAATGACTTTGGTCAACTAGGTGATGGAACCGAGGAGCGAAGGAAATATCCAAAGAAAGTGAAGCTATTAGAATCAGAATTCGTAGAATTTGTGTCCTCCATAATTCTTAATTCTCTTCTTAGAAATTCATTTTTGATAATGTGTGTAAATTTCATGTACACGACCGTTGCACGTATACAGATAACAGTATAGGCTTTTACCAAGTATTGAATGTAGGAACATAAATTTGAGTGTTCACATGTAGACTTTACCATATTTTCTTTTAATTTGGTTTAGCGATAGTCACGCTTTAAAAGCGTGACAATAGGTTCACATCTAGGCACACGACTTAAAACGTGTAGCCATATCTCAACTATTGGCACGTTTTTTAAGCATGGCTGTATGTTCACTTTTCAACACGCTTTAAAAGCGTGGTTATAGGATTATATATATGGTTATACTTAAAAACGTGACAATAAATAAAAGCGTAGCAAAAAAAGCGTGGTAATAGAACAATTAACACGCTTACAGATGTGATCTTTTTAAAAGCGTGCCAGTAGCTCAAAAAACGTGACAAAAAATTATTGCTATATTTTTTTAACTTTTCGTCATGCTTTAAAAGCGTAACAAAATCTTGGTTTCTTTTAGTCGTCCTGTTCTATCAAAGCCCACGCTGCCAAATTAATATGGACTGAATTTGTTATCCTGCCCTGCCAAAGAGGAGATTCCCGGGTGGCACATCGACCCGCCCTCTCTTTTTTCTTTAGCTCTAAATAATATTATAATAACTATATATAATTCAATGAATTTATGACAAAATGACTATATTATTTTTAAGCTCTAGAAAATAAATATATAATCCATAATAATTACCACACTTAAATCACATACAATATTAACCATATTAAATCTCAAATACAGCAATATAATTCATATTCCATATATCTACATCAAATTATCAAACCACACATAAATCAAAATACACCACATAATCCATAATAATAACCATGTTACTAGGAATTCTCTTAATTTCATATTTATATGATGCTATAAAATAATTAAAATATCCTTTCGAAAAAAAAAATTGTTGGCTTGTCCCACCCCCTTCAAAGTCCGTGAGTATGTCAATGTGAATTTGACAAATTTTTAAAAATTGGCGAGTCCAAAATTTTATTCGAATTCATCTTTTTTGGCTATTTGATCCAGCAAATTTAACCTATTTTGTCAACCCTATTTAGGTGGTACACCTTTTTCCTAAAATTAAGGAATAGAAAAAATTGAAGTTGCATATTTAAGCTTTATAACTTTTGTAATTTTTTGAAAGAAGAGAAAGAGTAAAGACTCATTTTTAAATTAGTTATAAATGGATAATATTTATAAATTAGGATATTTAAATTTAAAGACTGAACAATGGGTAAAAGTTGAAAGACAAGTAGTATTTTCGTGTTTAGATGAACAATATATTATTAAAAGGAGGCAGGGCAATGGCAAGAATCATGATATAGCCTAACCACAAATTCATTTTGAGTGAGACCTACACTCACTTATTAGAACATGGATGTCTCAAAACAACAAAGAAACCAACATAAATTCAATTTCTCCCACATCAACATGAGTAAGCTAACAGCGGCAATTCTTTTCATTGATAAAAGAAGCAATTTTTTTCAAGACCTCACGAGAATTGTCTTCATAAGGCTTATAAACATGCTCGCAATGTCCCAAACCCTGATTCTCAACGAGCTCAACACTTCCACTCCAACCACTCTTCTTCAGCGCCGTAACGTAGTTCCTTCCGGCAACCAGCAAAGGATCCTTCTCCGCCACACACACCAAAACCCTCTTACACCCAAGACTCTGTAAATCCTCCGCCCTCGGCTTAAGCCTCGGATTCTCCGGCCCGTTCTTCTCCTTGCACATGAACAGCCACTGATCATCGTCCCCTATTCCACCAAAGAAAGGGTGCACCAGAATCGCGCCCTCCACACTCACACGCCTCGGTAACACGGTTTTTCCCACTAGGCTAGCCACCCAGTGCGAGAGGTTACCGCCGGTGCCGCTTCCGGCGATGAAAACACGCTGCAGGTCAGCAAGGTCGTTAAGCCAGGGCTCTGGCCCATCCCCGTCCGCGTGCAACACGACCCACTGGAGAGATCTCCAGGCGTCTTCGTAGCACTCGGGCGGTGGTCGAGCCGGGAACTTAGCGTACTCTACGGAGACCGCAAGGACCTTGGCTTCGTTGGCAATGGCAGCGACGTGGTTACTGTATTCCTCGGTGAAGGCGGAATTGGCGCAGAAGCCGCTGCCATGGAAGAAGAGCAAGACAGGGAGTTTGTTGTTGCGGTTGGGTGTTTTTGGGAGGAAGATACGAGCGGAGACTGGTGCACATGGATCGGAAGAAATGACGGCGTCTTTAACGTCGGAGGGAGGATAGAATACTGGTGGGGAATGGAGTAACTCCACCCCACCGTCTTTGTAGACGCGGAAGAAGGGGAACTCGAGTGACACCTCCTTTTCTTCCATGGTAGCTTCCACTCTCCTTTTCTTGATTGTTGTTGTGCTTAGAGAAATAGAGCTCCACCGTGCAGTCGCCATTGTTGTGTGTTGTGTGTTTGATGAGAGTGAAGAATTGGTGAGGATGTAGGTGGACGAAGGGTTCACTTATATAATCAATACATCCACCATAAAAATTATTTAAAAGGACCTTGACCTGATCAATTTAAAAGATTTATTTGTAATTAATTTTCTCTCTCTCTTCGACTTGTTAATGTATAATAATATATATAAATTATTGGTGATGGCTTCTGTATGATTATTAATTTATACAATGATATAAAAAATGGACAAACAAATTTATTATGTGAATTTTATTTATTTTTGTCGGTATTTATTTTTTATTTAATTTTTAAAAATTTTAAATTATTATATTTACAAAAATACTCTCATTTATAATTATAAAAAAATAAATATATCTTTATAATTAATTTTGTTAAATGACTAAACAATATTTTTTATTTATGTAACAAGAATATCTTTTTTAATAATAATTTAAATTAAAATTAAATCATCATGTGCTTGCTTTTCTTTTTCTCTTATAATTAAAAGTACCTAAAAATGATGAACAAAGTCTAATCTTAACAAAAGTCTCAAAATTAGTCCTTGTTTCTCTCCCTCTTTTCGTCACGCCCTTTTTTTATTGCTTTTCTAGCCATGTCTCCGCTGCGTGCTCCCTTACTTCGCGTTGTCCCGGCTTTGCTATCTTGCCTCGCGCTGCTGTCGCTGTCCTGCCTCACGACGTTGCCTTGTCTGTGGGTGTTGTCGTATGGGTGTTGTATCGCACGATGCTCCCTGCTGCGACCTGTGGGTGTTGTCGTGTTAGAAGTTGCTAGTGTCGCCATCGCTGCTGCTCTCTTCTCCGCGATGGTGCCACCGGTTTAGGTAAGCCACAAACCTCTTCTTTCCCTCTTTGATAGTCCCTCCTACCTCTGTTCAATACTTTAGTTCAATGTTCAAACTTCAATCTATTATATTCTTTTATTTTATTCTGGATATGATTATGAGTTTATAATTCTACTGGATTGACTTTTATATATAATTAAAACATGATTCATTCTCATGTTATTTGCTATATACCCCGTTAATGGTTGAAGTGAAATGAAGTACTATCGAAAAAGAGTGGACTACATCATCTTACCAGAATGATCAATTCACAAACTGCTATTGAACAAATCAACTTTAATTTTTGAAGTTACAAACTAACTAAAGATTTATATATTTATATATAAAGAATAGATAAGTATATTAGTATAATAAATTACAGAGAGGCTTGTATATATTAGAATCATGCTGAACTAAACTCAATTAAACTTTTGAAGTCTTTCAGTTGAATTTTTCTCTATTTTATTTTGTTTTGCATTTGTGGATACGCTAAAAACAGGAAAACAAGTTTCTGGCTCATAAAAAATATCTGTATTTATGTTTTTCTCTTTAAAATATTTATCTGTATAAGCTAACTGCGTCTTATTTAACACAGTAATGATTGTGGAGTATAGATGACAACTTAGATGACAAACTACAGGAAGACGTATAGTTATACAATAAATGTAATTTTCTTTTGCTTGAAAAGAAAAAAGGATAAATATTTATATAACTCTAAAATATATAGTTTTGTTGGTAGATGAGTGCTAGGGAGCCAACAGATTTTGTGATTTGTAACCACCAATTAGCCATTATTAATAATTTTAATGGTGTGAGATTACTCACTTTTCTTTTACTAGTTAAGTATTGGCCAGATTTTAATAAAAGTATTGGCCCCCTAGACTTTCTCTTATTGGTAACTCTAAAATATTTATATTTTTTTAGGTTAATGATGATACAAGGATGTGACTTGCATTGGATTTGATTCTAAGGCCTCAACTTGATGCTGCACAATATCATTGATTCTGCTACCAGAAATTACAATAAGTATAGATAAAAAGATTCAAATAAAAATTAAAAATTCGCAATTGTCATATAGTCATGTTTGGTTTATGTTTGGAGTTGTTAGTTTCATCTCTTTTACTTAAAAAGTTATTATGCACTATATTTTCTATGGACCCTTCTATCGACATCATATGAACGACTTTACAAAATTAAAAGTTTGAATTCTAATTTGCATTGTTGTAGATCAAATTTAAATGTTGTACGATTCTGCTCGACTTTCGCTTTCAAAAGTTGGTCTCAATATATATTTTTATGATGAGTAGAATTAATATATACAAAAACATCGACTAATAGAGCACCCAAACTACCAGCTGATAACAATATTCCTCTATAATTATTTGTTCATACTTTGCAACGATGACTTTGCATTCTTGGCTTACAACTCCTCCTACTCCAATTGCATATGATTTATCACAGTAATCACAATCTATAAGAACACATATTTTACCATAAAAATAATATGATTATTTGATGAGCATTTTTCACTTGGTAATAGAAACAATTCAAACATAAACTCTAAAGGGCCAAAACCAAAATTGAAGAAATTAATACAAGAAAAATGAGGTCTGCACATAGTTATAACATAATCTAAAAACAAATATATTGCATAAGTTAGATAGGAGAATAAAAAATGTCAAAAATCCTAGCATTTAGAAAGATATATTACCTTTTGGATTTATGTCCTGTCATAATTTTTCTGTCAAATATTCTAGTGACAACATTTTGACCATGTAGCAGGGTTATAGCATAGCAATAAGAATTAAAAGTGCTTTAAAATCACAAACAATTAATTATTTAAACTTCTAGTTTACATTGATTATCTACCCTAATTAACTCCACTAAATCCTACAAAAGGAATTGAATAACAGAAAATTCAAAACAAAATTAAACAACGAAAATTAAATAGTTCATTTGAGGGGTTCAGAACTAAATAGAATAGAGAAAATTTCAACTAAAAGACTTCAAAAATTTAAATGAGTTCAGTTCAGCATATTATTCTAATACACAAACTTCTCTGTAATTTATTATATTAATAATATACTTATCTATTTTTTATATATAAATATATAAATCTTTAGCTGGTTTGTAACTTCAAAAATTAAAGTTGATTTGTTCAATAGTAGTTTGTGAATTGATCATTCTAATAAGATGATGTGGTCTCCTCTCTTTCGATAGTGCTTCATTTCGCTTCAACCATTAACAAAGTATACAGTAAGTAACATGAGAATGAATCATGTTTTAATTATATATAAAAGTCAATCTAGTAGAATTATAAATTCATAATCATATCCAGAACAAAATAGAGGAATATAGCAGATTGAAGTTTGAATATTGAAATGAAGTATTGAACAGAGGTAGGAGGAGACTATCAAAGGCGGGAAAGAGGAGGTTTGTGGCTTACCTAAACCGGGGGCGCCACGGCGGAGAAGAAAGCAGCAGCGACAGCGACAGCGACACTAGCAACTTCCAACACGGCAACACCCACAGGCCGCAGTAGGGAGAATTGATGCGAGGCAGGACGACAAAGGTGGGACAACACGAGGTAGGGGAGCACGCAGCAGAGACAAGGCTAGGAAAGCAACAAGGAAGAGCATGGTGAGTAGGGAAAGGAAGATAAGGATTGGTTTTGAGACTTTGCTAGGATTAGAGTTTGTTCATTATTTTTGGGCACTTTTGATGATGAGAGAAGAAGAAGAGTAAACATAAATGATGTTTTTGATTAATCAATTTTGTTTTTCTTTTTATTTTTTGAAATGGTTTGATGATTTAATTTTAATTATTATTAAAGAAGGATATTCTTGTCACATAAATAAAAAAAATTATTTAGTCATTTAACAAAATTAATTATAAGAATATATTTATTTTTTATAATTATTATATATAAGGATATTTTTGTAAATATAATAATTTAATATTTTTAATAAAAAATAAATCCTAACAAAGATAAATAAAATTCACAAAGAAAATTTTTATTTGTTCATTTTTACTACTAGAAAACTATTTATTACAGACGGATATTTTCGACAGATTTTATTCCATCGAAATACAGACAGATTTTATAAGGGAATTTCTGTCAGAAACGAAGAAAAATGAATTAGCATAAATTACAGACGAAAAATAGAATCTGTCGATAATCCTGTCAAAAAAATTATTTTTTTTCCGTGAAAAATAATTACCAACGAAAAATTCGTCTTTATTTAAATGAACAAAACGCTGCATTTTGTTAAATTATTACAGACAGAAAATCTATCCATAATTTAAAATATTTTGTCGAAAAATTTTAATTTAAACCTAACTTCACCCCACTCTATCGAGCTCTTTTCACACACATACAAAATCACAAATCAAACGAGCTTGATCCTCTCTCCTTCAATGAGCTGCTTCTTCTCTCCGTCGCACAAGCTTCTTCTTCTTCTCCTTTCCTCACTCACAGCGCCACCGCCGGCCACCCTAACCACCACACGAGCTTCTTCTTCTCCTTGTCTCTCTCGTTCTTTCTCGTTCACAGAACAAATCAAGCTCAAGCTCCTGTTCTCTTCGTCTCAGGTGAGCTCCAGCACGCCGGCACCACCTGTAGTAGCGTCTATCCCCACCACCGCCGCGCCTCTCTTTCTCTCTTTTTATCCCCCCTCAGTTCTGGCTCGCATATCTTCTCAGCGCCACAACCATCATCTCCTCTAGTCAATGCTTCCAGGTTTTGGTTTCAAAATTCTTTTAATTTCTGTTAAGTTCAATTAATTTTGTTTAGTTAGTTTGATTTTAGTAATTAGTTTAGTTAGATTTGTTTTCTGATTAGTGGATTTTTAGGTTTTGATTAGATTAGTTTTTGATTCTAAATAGTTGAGAAATGTTTAGATTGTTAATCTGAATTGTTAAACATTGCTGCTAATTTTATTTGGAAACTACTTGACTAAATTGTTGATATTTTGTGTTGTTTTGCTGCTGTTTTGCTAAAATTGTGCTAAGTATTTATTTGATAATTGTCTGATTGTGTGATATTCACTGTTGCACTGCCAATTTTGATAAACTAGTGCTTGCTATTCTCCGTGTGTTGCTGTGTTTCTCTCTTCGATCTTGCCTCAGCTATGCATGTAACCCTAATTCACAAGAAAGTAACCTGGGAATGCTTGCAACTCTTAATGCATACATGCCTATTATGGCTAACGGCAGCGGCAGCCAACATTCCCCCCATGGAGATGGAGGAGATGAAGAAAGTCAACCCTGAGGATCAAAGGGTCGTTACAAATTTACAGCAAGTATATGAGCTCATGATATATCTATTCTAGGTTGTTCATTCTTGTTATAATTTTATTTTCAATTTTAACTACTACATTAGTAATTTAATTAGTAAGTAAAAGTGGTTTCCACTTTCTCTAAGTGTATTATATATATAATATTAAGTTTTCTTAATTTTAATTTCCATTTGTGACACATGCAGATGATGCAGGCACAAGTTTAGTTGCTTAGCGAGTTCAATGTTCTCGGTTTTGGTGTAATTTTGCTGAGGATCCATGTATGTTACCTAGGGTTTGAGAAGAAAGCATACATATTTATATACGTATGTTTTTACCATGGCAATCAATTCTGATCTTCAACTATTTTGGCTGTGCTAAATTTAAAGGTATCATCCCTATTATCACTTAGCATGAATGTCTTTTTGGAGTATTTCTTAGAGGATTATCACTTAGCATTGTTAAGCTATTCTCTAAGCAGGTATGTCAAATCTTGAATTCAGCTAATACCACATATCTGATGCTGCAGCTTTCACTTTTCAGACCCAAACACACTTCAACTTTGTTTCCTCAGGTAAATTCTTTCAATGATGGACTTGTTTTGACTGTTCTTTGATGCATCCATTTCTATTTCTAAATATTGCTTGGTTGTTCACTATCTGTTTAAGGAAATGCCCAATTGCAAAACACCCTCATCTTGCTGTATGAAACTGTCTTTGTGTGCACGCTCGCGTGTGAACTCGATTGTGATGTGCTCTGGTTGTTTGAATGACCTGCCTTTTTGACCTTCCAAATGTGTTTTAATAGCTTTATCAGACATTGTTTATAAATTGGGTGAAATGAACTTTAATGAAAATAGTTCCATTTCTTAAGTTTGAGTTTTCCAAGCTTGGCACCTATAAAAATTTTTACAATTTGTGCTTGATTTTCATTTATCCTACTTTACAATTTGGTCCCTACTAGCAGATTTGTCCTATGTACAATTTAGTCCCTACTTTACAATTTTCCTTTGTTCTTCTACTGTACTCACTGTTGCAAGGAAATTTTGCCTTTCTGGAGTATTTCTCAGAGGATTATCACTTAGCATTGTTAAGCTATTCTCTAAGCAGGTATGTTAAATCTTGAATTCAACGATTTCATCTTGAGGTTGAATGAAATTGTGTTTCATGTGTAGCACTGTGAAGCCAGTAGAAATCAAAATTATTGACTTTGGATAAGCATGCACATGGAAAACCGTACTATCGGTATCCTAACCAAGGCAAGCTTGTCTCTACTTAAATCTTCCTGCATATATACGATAAAATAATATTTAGGATTACTTTTATAGAAGTATGATACTATTTAGATTATAAATGGCAACCAGACTAGAGGTTTATTCCTAGGCATGTTTTTGCAAAATTCTTAGTACTTTGGTCTGCAATACTAAATGTGTTAAAATGTCATGTTAAGATGCTTATTTTGTTTATAAAAGGTAAGGAATGTAAATAATATTAATATTTATATTAGTATTAATACTATGGTTGTTTGACTGAAACACAGCGTTTTGATGTTCTAGACTCCAGCATTATTATTGTATAATAATTGTATTAAATAGATGCTCCTACTCTTGATTTTGTGGTGTCCCTACTCTTTGAATTGGTATTTACTTGGTCCAGGATCTTTTAGCTTTTCCTTGAATCATTAGGTTTAGACATTACTTAAGGGATCTTAAATCGTTTAAAAAAAAATAGCAACATACCAACCATTTCTTTTTTTTTCTTTGAATTATACAAATTCAGATTGTATCCCAGAATACGCTTTTGCTTGCAATAGTTTTTTTTATCAATTCCAACAAAATTTACTATTGTTTACCTTGCTCAAATTTTATCTTTTCGCTTTCTCTATAAAAAGATACTTAATAAGTTGTTCTAATTTATTTTATTAATTTTCGCTATCCTTCCATACTTGCCCCTAAGAAAACAAAAATCAACTCGAACTCCATCGTGTATTATTTAGATCATCAACCCCTCTCCTGTTCCCTAAACACCTAGTTCCAGTGGAACAAAACAAACGATGTCGAGCCAAGAGCACTCCCATTTTCATATACTCGAAAAAATAGTGACTAGAAGAATCCACAGCTAATCTAATTATGTCTTTCAAGCCGCACGTTGCTTTTATCCTTTCGAACCAAGTTTTATTTGGATCCAGTATGTAATTGAGTTGATTCAATTATGGAATTGTGAATAGTTTTTGTATCAATAGATACATAATAACCCATCCTTTTTACTTCTTGATTTTTTGAAAATGGAGGATTTCAAATCTAAAAGGAAAGTAAAAAACCACAAATTCCTTCGATATTGTATGAATAAGATTCATATTCGATTCAGTAGTTTGTTTTTCAAAAAAAAATGAATTTTATCAATTTTGAGTTGAATTTTTTTCTTATATTATTAATATATAATATATTAATATTATCTATCTGTAAATGATTCAAAAAAAAAAAAATAGAGTTTGACGATTGATGTGGATTCAAAAGTGACTCTATTTAGATTATAGACGAATGATTAAAAAAGGATCATTTTTATCCCGAGATACAATTTTTATTCATATAGGATATACATCATGAATGGATATGCTCTGGGACGGAAGGATTTGTACCTCCGAATGGCAGGACCAAAACCCGATGCCTTACCGCTTGGCGACGCCCCATTTTTTTTATTCGACATTCATAAACACTATTAATGGTATTACTTGTTCGTCAATTCCATCTCAAAAAAGTGATTGTTGCTAGGAGTTTAATATCCATATAGATATAGAATAGAATAAAACTGAAATTATTGATCATTACATAGAATTCAATTAAGATATTGTATGAAAGTCTCATTTCCTCTTTTTTTTTTTTTTTTTTTTTCAGACTGGAAGGATTTTGAACTGGATAAGTTCAAATAAAATAAGGATTTTGGAAGTTGTATTTGATTTTTTTATTTTTCCTAATTTTAATTATTATTAAATATATTCATAATTTAATATATAAAATATTATATATATTCATAAAAAATAATATTTTCTATTTTAATAATTCTAATATTATATTTTATTAATATATTAGAATATATATTTTATATGTACAAAAATATACAATAAAGATTTTGACAATAAATAAAGATTGTACAAATTTTAAAGAACAAAATGTTTGTTATGCTTAATATCTTTAGTTTGGTCTGTATTCATATTAACTCTGCTCTTTATTCAAGTAGTTTTCTATTAGCAAAATTACCCGAAACCTATGCTTTTTTGAATCCAATTGTAGATATTATGCCAGTAATACCATTACTCTTTTTTCTTTTAGCTTTTGTTTGGCAAGCTGTTGTAAGTTTTCGATGAAATAGTCAATTGGAATAAATATCCTAAAAAAATTCGGAATTTATTCACAACTAAAAATTAGAACATTTCAAAAATTTAAAATATCAGATAAGTCTGACCGTGTGAATCCTCGATTCAAATATTGAGATTTTTTTATTTTTGATTTCTTTCTACCATATTATCTATCCAGATTCAATTCGATTTGGATACCGGAAAAAAAATCGACTCGGGATTTGTTCGGCTCGATAAAAACCTAATCTAATAATCATAAACAATATAATATAGAATAATATAATCAAAATCATAGAATTCATTTTAAAATACTTAATCCCTGTCAAGGCAGAAAATGCGGGTTCGAGCCCCGTCAGTCCCGAATGAATAAAAATCCAAAAAAAGAAACCAATTTGTATGTGAAAGGAAATCCTAATAACAAAAAATATCATTCCTAAGAGGGATCCCCTCTTTTTTGCTTCGTGGGAACCCTTATCTAATTTGAAATTAAAAAGTAAAAAAAAAAAACAAAATTTTTGATTGCATCAGAAACGATAAAAGTTTATTGTCTAAAAATTGATTTTTCTTTATTTTATCATATTGTATTTATAAATGATAAATAAAAAGAGGGGAGGTTGCTCCTATATGAGTGTTTTTATTCGTGAATACAAACATATCTTTTTTTATCATTCAAAGAACCTATTAAATAACTATCCTTTTTTTATTCATTTGGTCAACGTCCTCCCACACCACCATTGCGTATTATTATTTATCGGATATAGAATAAAATAGATCCACTTCTTTTTATTCCTATTGAATAGAATTGTTTCATTTTTCCTAAAAACCTAGAACAAATATAAATCCTTTACCAGATATAATCAACTGCAAAGGGGGTTCCATAGTATATTTTTTAGTATTTTTTTTCTAGTGCAATAAAGTTACATAGTGTCTATTTTTTGATGAAAAAAAAGAGAGGGGTATTCCCATGGTTTTGCCTTGGTATCGTATTCATACTGTTGTATTAAATGATCTCGGCCGCTTACTTTCTGTCCATATAATGCATACGGCTCTGGTTGCTGGTTGGGCCGGTTCGATGCCCAATAATTTGTCGATCCACCATAAAAAGATATAACCATTTGTTGTTCTCCGGAAATGGCCGATATGCTCAGATATGGGAGAAAATAAAATGTGATAAATCTTTAGTTTAGGAATCTTTTTTTACGGACCATATATACATATAAAATTCAAATCATGTTAATGATCTAGATCCTTGTTAGGATCTCTAAGTATAATATAAAAAACGATTAAATAAAAAAAGATAAAAAATGACTCTTTCTTTATTTAATTTCTTTTGTATTGATGGATTTATTTTTCAATTGATTTGGCAATAATGAATGAAGGGATTACAAGTAATCCATGTCGATCTCTAAAGTGTGTATTGATATATCAATTCAATAAATACATCTATTTATATAATTGAATAATAAAAATAATGGATATATGATATGTCTCTGTCAGTTAATTAAAGCAAATGATTCTATAATCTAAAATAATAAAAACAAAAGGTTTGAATGAAAGCATAAGAATTTCTATGCTGTACGCCCCTTTCCTGGGATTGTAGTTCAATTGGTCAGAGCACCGCCCTATCAAGGCGGAAGCTGCGGGTTCGAGCCCCGTCAGTCCTGAATTAATAAAAATCCAAAAAAGACACCAATTTGTATGTGAAAGGGAATCCTAATAACAAAAAATATCATTCCTAAGAGGGATCCCCTCTTTTTTGCTTCGTGGGAACCCTTATCTAATTTGAAATTAAAAAATAAAAAAAAAACAGAATTTTTGATTGCTCAGAAACGACATTTTTTGAATTTGGTATGGATAAAAGATCTTCCTATGTTATACTATTCCATTCTCGACGATGAATCAATTTGATAGCTTAGCTTAGATATTGTTATCCATGATATTATATTGGTTATATTTGATATTGGATTACTTTTCTATTTGAATTTTATATTCATTATTATTTATTATTATTTCCTATGGGTAAGGACACCATCACCGACATAATAACCTCTATACGAAATGCTGACATGAATGGAAGAGGAACGGTTCTAATACCATCTACTAACATTACTGAAAACATTGCTAAAATGCTTTTACGAGAGGTTTTATTAGTATTAGTTTAGTATTAGATTAGTATTAGTTAGTGATTTCGGCTCAGTGAGTTCTTTCTTTCGTGATGAACTGTTGGCACCAGTCCTACATTTTGTCTCTGTTCTGTGGACCGAGGAGAAAGGGAGCTCAGCGGCAAGAGGATTGTAACATGAGAGATGCAAGGAGGTCAACCTCTTTCAAATATACAACATAGGTTCTGGAAATGCAATGTGGTTGGACTCTCATGTCAATCCGAACGAATTATCCTTTCCACGGAGGTAAATCTTTGCCCGCTAGGCAAGAGAATAGCAAGTTACAAATTCTATCTTTTTCTTGGTAGGGCATGTATTTTACTATAAAATTGAAGTAGTTAACGGCGGGGTTACCCTTCTATGGATATTTGCCCCTATCTTTACTCTTGTATTGGGAATCACCATAAGTGTACTAGCAATTGTATGGTTAGAAAGAGAAATATCCACAGGTATACAACAGTAGATTGGACCTGAATATGCGGATCCTTTGGGAGTTCTTCAAGCTCTAGTAGATGGAACAAAACTACTTTTCAAAAAGATTCTTATTCCATCTAGGGGAGATACTCGTTTATTTAGTATCGGACCATCCATATCAGTTATATCCATATAATAAGCTATTCGCTAATTCCTTTTGGATATAATTTTGTTTTATCCGATCTCAATATCGGTGTTTTTTTATGGATTTCTATTTCGAGTATTGCTCCGATTGGACTTCTTATGTCGGGATATGGATCAAATAACAAATATTCCTTTTTGGGTGGTCTACGAGAAGCTGCTCAATCAATTAGTTATGAAATACCATTAACTCTATCTGTGTTATCAATATCTCTACGTGCAATTCATTGATACAAAAACTTCTTGATGCTATTGCTATGGGCCTTTCCTTGTAGGACAACTTTATAGGAAAATAGGAAAGGGGCCGAATATAAAAAAATCATTATTATTCTCACTTCAAGTCTGATTGAAGAACAAAATCTGATAGTTATATGAGTGAAATCAGACAACTTCTATAGAAATAGAAATTCAAGATTCTATTTAGATAATTTATAAATACTATATTAGATTAGATAGTAGATTACCAACCTATTAATATATATATATATATATATATATATATATATATATATATATGGGTATATGGTTATATATGTTATTTCTATGGTATGATGATTTGAAATAGCAGTCAAAATATTGAGTCTTATTTTCTATGTAAAAGAATTAAGTGAAAAAAAAATTAGAAACAGACGAGTCTTATTACCCCAGGATTGGATAATTAGTAATCTTGTCTTGAAGCGGGCTCAAAAGACCAACCTTATTGAGATTGAGTTTTTGCTACTGTTTGGATGATTTATTATTCATGTATCAACAGAAACAGAAAATAAGGGCAGCTCAAAAAAAAGAAGTGGATGGTTAGAAGCACCAAGATACACAAGGGATTAGTAACACGAATTATGTAAATTGTCAAAAGGAACATTTCCACATAATCTGGAAAAATGTGTCCATAATGACTAGGATGGATATCTCGTATTCAAAACTAGCAGTTCACCCCGTCACCCCTCCGGAGCCCAAATAACTCAATTTTCTACCATGAACTATTTAGGTCAATGTGTAACACCCTAACTACCAAAGCTCACGCTTCCGGCTGCGCGACTCTGATAGCTCGGACATTACGACGACACTTATACTAATTAATACTAAAATATGAGCCTGTTTAAAACTTTAAATCGCAATACCGCTCCCAAAAATACTTTCGTTCGATAACGTACCTCCATAAATACCATATAACTTACAACAACTCATAGAGTACATCCATATATATACATAAATATATATATATATATATATATATATATATATATATATATATATATATATATATATATATAATATTACAAGCAATAATCAATACAATTCCTATCCCTCTTACAGATTATATCAAGATAAAGGCGAGGGTACAATAAACCATAACTAAAACAATACAGAGTATCACAACAACAATTAAATAAGCTCTTCGTAACTTCTGCGCTCATATCCTGAAAGGGGAAAAATGTAGGGGGGGTGAGAACATCATCCTCGAAAGGGTTCTCAGTAGAGGGTTTTTTTTTGGGGAATTACTGTAATATGATACATGAAGATAAACCGTACCAGTGATTAATAACCGTCTTATGCCTCTTTTAAAAAAAAAACAATGGTTTACAAATAAAAAGAAATCTGAAATTCTTTTCTGAAAGAGGAACAGTTCAATTCTCAAAAACTCAAGAGCCTTTCAAAACGGTTTATCTGTGCTGAACCAAAATAGCTTTTCATATTTTTCCAAACCAGAACACAACCAAAACCAACCATTGGTCCATCTCATTTCAACCACGGCCCTAGGCCCAAACAATCCAACCATCAACCAATCACCACAATCCAACAGAGTCCCAGTCGCAAACGCAGATAGGAAGTCAAGCACAAACAAACAGTTACAGCAAGTAAAACAAATAGCAGTTAATCACAAGTAATCACAAAGGCAAACCAAGTACAATATGTACACTCAAATAATGTCACATAGATGCATATGATGCATGCCTTTCCCTAGTGGCTGATGATATCATCTGTCGGTTATAGAGCCAACCCGACAAGTCCTGGTAGCTAACCATTGGATTGTCCCTCTGTCGCGCATCCCCAACTCGAGTTATACTCAACATAATCGTGATCATAATCATGATCCATATCCATCACCCTCACTGGTGAATATTCACGGGGGCGAGCTCATCCGGGGCTTTCACAGTGCCCGACCACACTTACGACATAGGGTCAACAGAGTATCAAGTCTCAATCTGGAGCACGTGGTGGCTAGCCACTGCTACTACCCAGGGAAACTCGTATCTCAGATAGTGGAAGTGCAAAAATCACAATTATCAATATCTCAGCATATATGCATTCATTCTCAGCCATGGATCAACATCCATCTCAGCCATCCGGCTCACGGTTCAATCCAGAACCAGCCAATATTGATAATCATACACAGCCATTCTAGCTCACGGTTCAATCTAGAACCAGCCAACATTCATAAATCATACACGGCCATTCCGGCTCACAATAAAACAGCACTTCCACCATTCAACATCATTAAATTCATAAAGTCGGCATTTAAGCCATAAATTATTTTCTCAATTCATTTCACTTTGAAATCGAGTTTCAACTCTTTTCAGCCTTGGCTTTAAAGATCTCATTTCTCAAATCATCTCAGGCTCATAAGCCACTTTTACTCAAGGTAAATTCCCCTTTGAAAATAATGCCACTCTCGGCATCCTCTTTCCAAACTTCTATAACCATGGCAAGTTAAAGATTTATTTTGAAACATTCAAAATCATCCATTCAATAATGAGATTTTATAACAAAATTTCCTTAGCAGAGTCCCAAGTCTTTAGGGGAGAATAACATAACTCATTTTGCCAAATTCATTTAAAATCATTAAAACCTTGGCTTTCCGATTTGAGTAATAAAATAGGATCTAAACCAAACCGAGTCACGTAATCATTTACTTCTTTCAAAGCCGTTTCCTTTACTTAGGCAAAACCAGCATTAACCCCCATGATAAATTCTAAAGCATTTCAACTGTTCAAAATTGTTTTAGTCTTGCAAAAATTCAGAATTCAAAGAGTACTTAAAACCTTTCTCAAAACATTTCAAAATGAAACTTGTCAATAGACATTCAGGTTCTTTCAAAGTCATTAAAACTTCTTTAATTGAAACCCCCAAGTCAAATTCAAAGGCATAAACCCTTTTCACATTCAAACAGCTTTAAAACACAAGTTTCATCTAAATAACTTTCTCTTGAAAGAGATACAATGCCTTTCTTAAGAAGCAAGACTAAATCACAATTTTCTCTTTACTAATTCATTTCGAAAGCATGAATAATCCCTTTCTCGATAATTCAAATAAAATAGTAGAAGTCTTTAACTCATCATTTTTCCAAACAACGTTTCAATAAAGACTCGGATGTTATAGAAATTTCGGCAACATCTCCCCTAAAACTTAGACTTTGCCACCCGGTTCGGGTCCCAACTAAACTGTTCCACAATCCTTTTCAACAGTCCAGAATCCAAAATCAATTCAAAATCAAGCTAAATTCAATAGTCGCCTCATTGGCATATCTCAAGGAAACCGTTTCAAAATCACACCAATATCAACCGAATTAACTCATTTCCAAAGCTTTAAAGAAACGGTTCAGCAACAATCATTTAAAGCAAGCCAGGCTGAATTCAAGAGTGGATTCTATTTTTCACATTCTCAATAAAATTAACTCAAATCAATTCTCAACGGGTTAAACTCGATCTCAAAGCTTTAAAAGAATCAACTTGAAAAGTATTTCATTTCACAAAACCACATAACAATTCAACCAACAGACGTTCATAACCAACCAAGGCAAATCAAGCCATACATAAGGTTGATACAATCACCAAATACACATTCACTCACATCAGTATCCATATGTAATAATTCCAATATATAAAATATAGTTTTTGGAAAGCGCCCCTACCTCAAAACGTAAATCCATAACCCAAACATCTCACAGAGTCCTTTTTGCCTCATCCCGAACTGACGGCAACCAAAACCTCAGCTCCCAACCAATTCCGCAATAACCATAGCAACTCTAGTCGCAACATATAATAATCAGGACTCGACCCCACGTTACCAAAACTTATATTCGTTAACCAACACAACCGAATACTAATGCAAGGCTTTTCGAAACATAATTACTTACCGAAACTAAGAAAGAAAGGCTGAACCGAAATAGCGACGGTCTTCGGGCCGGTTCGGCGGCAGCCCGGCAGCCACCCCAAGCGGCAGCGATGACAAATCCGATCACGACAACTGAAACTAACACGCAGTGACTATAGTATTCTCGGAATTCAAAAAGGACAGAAACCACAATTAAAACCCTTACCGGCAAACTTTTTCGGCGACGGCAGCAGGGTCTCAAGTGGCAGAAGCTCAGCCCGGAGCTCCGGTAGTGATCCCGGAAGCCACATAACCACTCCCGGCGGCCAAAAACACAGAGATGCAGGTCCCTTCTCCGGCAACGACACCTCCGGCGGCCTGAACGCATTTTGCCGGCGGCGGTTGGGCTTACCATCATCAGCAGCAGCGAGCTCAAATGGTGGCAGCGGTGTGAGGCGGCGGCGTCTTCTCCCCACCAGCGGCAACCCTCGGCGGCAACGCACGGAACTCCTCCAGCGGCAACGAGGGTGGAGCTTCTCCTCAGCCCGTAGCTCGCAGCACACGTTTCCCTTCTCAACGGCGTTCTTCTTCCGTTCGCGCCTCCAACGGCACCGGCGAGGGCAGCTTCTGTGGCAACGGCAAGGAAGCTCGCGACGGTGACAGGCGGCGTCAGACCCTAGCGCTGGCGGTGGCACGGCGTGAACCCACCTCGCGAGGCCTTCCCGTCAGCCTCTTCCCCTCTCACCTCAGCCTCGATCTGTGACGGAGATGGCCTACGAACAACGGCGGCAACCTCAACTGGGCAAGACGCGGTGGCAGAACGTTTCCCCGTGTGCAGCAGCTCGGTGTCTCGCTCGGAGGCATCGACGGTGGTGGCGAGTCCCAGTGGCGCCAACAGACATCTCCCTTCTTCCCCTTCCCTCTGCCGTTACTTTTCTGCTTCTGTCTCTTTCCTTTCATGGAAGAAGAGGAAGGAAAGCCGTGTGTGCTACTGTTAGAAGGGAGGGCTGCAGCAATTGTGGGGAGACCGGGTCGAGTTAGGGTTTTCAGGGTTAGGGTTTCATTTCCAAAAGTTAGGGTTAGGGGCATTTTAGTAATTTCAAATGAAATTGGGGAAAATATAGTAATTGAAACCCAAATTAAATCCAACACTAATTGTATGTAGAAAATACTATTCGCTCATCAATTTCACAAATTATTTCCCGTAAAATGCCCAAATCAAAATGATTAGAGATAATATAATTAAACTCTTTATTTTTCAATTCAAAGTAGCAGTACTAATATTTAAAATATTAATTATTTAATCCAAATCATGTAAAACTCCTATTATTTCATAACTACCAAATTTATAATCTAAATATAGAAAATAACCCAATAATTGTAAAATTGGATAAAAATCATAACTCGTCTCAAATTCAATAAATCAAAACTTGCCTTAATTATCTTTAATAAAATGATTTCTGAAATTAAGGCTATAAATAACTGTATGATTTGAGACTTGATCATAATAAGACTTTTCAAAGGTTCTGGGTCTTACACAATGGATTGGTTCGATCCAGAACTTGAGATAATGGATGTAATCCAAAAAAGATTCAAAAGTAGTTGTTGGTGGAGTTGAAGTCACCAAATTTTGAGGAGTCGGTATCAATTTAAGTCTAATTACTCCACATATAGTTCCTCTAACCATATTTTCTAAATAAACCAGAGCCAATCCAAATTGATCTTGTAAGAGATCTGCTACCGAACGAATACGTTTATTTTTCAAATGATCCATATCATCAAGTGTACCGATTCTAAATTTCATTCCAATCAAATGATCGGTAGCTGCCAATATATCTCGTGGTAACAAAAATATAAATATTGTTCTGAGGTATATCAAGATTCAATATTCGATTACGATTTTGTTGACCAATCCTTCCTAATTCACATCGTTGGTGAAAATTTTTTTTTGTAATTCCTTGCACAAAGATTCAGAAAATACAGGATCTCCGCCTACACAAGCAAATTGTTGATAAAACTCCAAAATGGCATTTTTTTTACCCAATTTTTTTTCCTTATCATTCAAGAAAGACAAGAAGAGTTCGGGATAGCAAACATTCTCTAGAATTTCGTTTAAATTCAAACCCATAGTTGATAGTAGAACTTGAATAGATATTTTCTGTTTCCTACTGACACGAGCCCATATCTTTGCTTTTCTATCAATCTGTAGTTCTAATCTCCCTCCCCAATCCGATATTATAGTGCCAGTATAGACCAAAATCCCGTTATAGTCCAATTCTGACCGATGATATATACCAGAGCTTTCCAATATTTGATTGATTACAATTCTATAAATTCCATTTACTATAGAAGTTCCCAAGGAGTTCATTAGAGGAATATTTCCAATAAAAATTGTTTGTTCTTGGACATCCTTATTGTTTTTCTACTCCTGCAGATACATATAATTCAGAGGAATATGTAAGTGATTCATATACAGCATCTTAGTAATTGATGTCCTTTGTTTTTTACGTGATTTAGTAAATTAGTTATAGTAACCGATTCTATAAATCTATGAAGTTATCAATGGAATAATTTATTTTATTATTAATTAAGAATTTCGTATATAGCTAGAACGACCTTCACAAATTACAAATACTAATTTATTAAGAATTAACCAAATTGAAGCTATAGCATCATCATTAGCTGGAATCAAATCTGCGAGATCGGGGTCACAATTTGTATCAATTAAACAAATCGTTGGAAAAAAGGGAAAATGGGGTGTTAAAGGGGGTTCCGCGATTACTCATTTTTGATATATAACTTTGGTAAGAACCAGTTCATCTAAATAGAAATCTTAGGAAGAATTAGGTTGGAATAGGAAAAAATTTCCTATCTTTTTTCCATCCCCTTAACAAGAATAAGGCAATAATTTCACTATTTGGGTGATTGACAGAGTATTTTGTATTTATTATGCATAGAATACATTAACCACTCAAATAAAATAGACTTTCGAAATGCGGATATATTTGAATTAAAGGAATTGGTATGGTATTAATTAAAAGGAAATGAAATAAAAAATATTGAATAGAAAAATTTAATAACCTAGCTAGAAAACAATTGATACAGTTGGATCCCCCACCTTAATTAGTCGTACCTTTAAAGTCCACTTCTTCCCCATACTACGAGAGAAAAGGAAAATGTGAAAACTACCATTAAAGCAGCCCAAGCAAGATTTACTATATTCATGTGAATTTTTTCTCCTATCTCTATAAAAAATATCACTATGAAGGAATTATTTTACTATTGTTCACTAATTCTTGTTGTTTTTTTTGTATTAATCTAATCACTGAGAATACTAGAAACTATAATAACTATATATATTTATTTAAATCGCTGGTACAGAGTCAAAGGGGGATTCGATTTTGCACTAAAACTATTATATTAACACGAAACAATTCAATAAATTCTATTAGAACATTAAACAAGTTTTGATCAGATTTTTAGTAGAGTCGGAAAACATTACAGATAAATTCTTTTTTCCTCTCATTTTTTAATTAAAATGTCAAAATTAAATTCTCTTGTCGATCAGGCGACACCCGGATTTGAACTGGGAAAAAAGGATTTGCAGTCCCCCGCCTTACCGCTCGGCCATGCCGCCAAAACGATATATATATGAGTAACAAATTAGTATTTGCAATTTGTGAAGGTCGTTCTAGCTATATACGAAATTCTTAATTAATAATAAAATAAATTATTCCATTGATAACTTCATAGATTTATAGAATCTGTTACTATAACTAATTTACTAAATCACGCAAAAAACAAAAAACCCAGAAATATTAAGTGATTAGTCGATATTCAAAATAAAAGATTTAACAGAAAATTGAAAAATAGATGGTTGAATCAAAATAATTCCTTTCAAGTTCTATTTATTTTGAGGGCAATATAAATATTCTATTATGTTCTATCAACACATTAAAAAGATTATATGAGATATCTTCCGTGAAAATAGGTCAACATCTCTATTGGCAATTAGGAGGGTTCCAAGTGCATGCCCAAGTACTTATAACTTCTTGGGTCGTAATTTCTATCTTATTGGTTTCAGCCATTTTAGTTGTTAGAAATCCGCAAACCATTCCCACTTTTGGTCAGAATTTCTTTGAATATGTCCTCGAATTCATTCGAGATGTAAGCAAAACTCAGATTGGGGAAGAATATGGTCCGTGGGTTCCCTTTGTTGGAACTATGTTCTTATTTATTTTTGTTTCAAATTGGTCGGGGGCTCTTTTGCCTTGGAAAATAATACAGTTACCTCATGGGGAGTTAGCTGCACCCACAAATGATATAAATACTACTGTTGCATTAGCTTTACTTACATCAGTAGCATATTTCTATACGGGTCTTTCAAAAAAGGGATTAGCTTATTTTGGTAAATACATCCAACCAACTCCAATCCTTCTACCAATTAACATCTTAGAAGATTTCACAAAACCCCTGTCGCTTAGCTTTCGACTTTTCGAAAATATATTAGCTGATGAATTAGTAGTTGTTATTCTTGTTTCTTTAGTACCCCTAGTAGTTTCTATACCTGTCATGTTCCGTGGATTATTTACAAGCGGTATTCAAGCCCTTATTTTTGCTACTTTAGCTGCGGCTTATATAGGTGAATCCATGGAAAGCCATCATTAACTTAACAAATTTAGGAAATAGTCTTTTTTTTTTTTTAGTTTCTAGTTTAGTTTGACTCACCACAATATATGTGCGGCTAAAGATAATATACTTAGGTAACAAAAATACATAAAAGAAAAACAAATAAGTTTTGAATTTTGATTCTATTAATTGAATATTCATAAATACGAGGTTAAATTAAATACAATCAAAGTATAAATAAATATATGATTTGGTAAAAAAATAGAAAAGATTACTTGAGAGCTGTAAAAAAAATAGGAAAAACATCTTTTAAATAATGAATCTTTTTCCTATTTTTTTTTTTACTAAACTAAAAAGAATTTTTGTTTTCAATTTTTTTCAATAACTTTTTTGTATTGTTTTTATTGTATTTTATTTTGTTCATTCAATCTATAACATAAATATTTTTTTTACATTATAATATAGATCTAATTTTAATATTATTTGATTAGAGTCTATTAATGTTCTAAATGTAAATATTAAGAACTTTAACTTTGAACTTTGTAGGATATTTCCATTTATGACATGTGATTAAAAAGGATATTACATAAAACTAGAACGTATTTGTATTTCATTCATATTCAATTCAACAATAAATAAAAATTTCATTTAGATCACTCAAATTTCTATATTTCGTTGCAAAGATTTAGTTCTTCGGTCGAACGAATTTTTTTAGATTGATTATACCATATGGATATAAATGAGAATATAATCAAAAAGAAGAAAAGGGCTAGCAAAAACCTAAGACTAAGATTTGAAAGAAGAGTCAAGCCGGGGTGTATATAATAAAATTATAATATAATAGCTAAAGGGCAACTCTTTCTTTTTTTTAAGTCTTTTGAAAGGTTTCAAAGAATGCTTCTCGAATCCAATTGAATACACAAACAATTGCTTTACGGTATAGAAGAAATACATGTATATGTGATACTAGATATTGGATGTTAGCGAATTATCTAGAAACCAACTATAAATATAGTTATCCAAATTTGTCTTGCTACTGTCAATT
Organism: Arachis ipaensis; assembly: GCF_059453495.1. NCBI lineage: Eukaryota > Viridiplantae > Streptophyta > Magnoliopsida > Fabales > Fabaceae > Arachis > Arachis ipaensis. Next base: position 28,161,194 of record NC_142435.1, read on the forward strand.
TTGATAGGGATTCAAAAAAACGAAGCCCTTCTATATTCATCTGTAATTATGAATTGAATTTTGATGAATGACTAACGAAATTGAATCAAGAAAACTCTAAAAGAAAAGAATGGTTCCAAAATTTTATTTTAAGGGAAGATAAGAACTAAAGTTGTATGGATTTACAAAAACTATGGGAATGGAAAAATAGAGAAATATCGAAGTAGTTCCAACAATTCAATAAATATTCTTTCTTTATTTTTTTCTTCATTTTTTTTCTCAATTATTTTGACTGAATAAATCTTAATTATTAATTGAAAAATTCAAGTCAAAATTAGTTGCTTGTATCATTAACCATTTCCCCTTTTTTGGATGAGAGGAACTTATCATGAATCCACTGATTGCTGCTGCTTCCGTTCTTGCCTTTTCGATCAATTTATTATTTTTTGTCAATCCTGTAAGACTTAAACTCTTTTGATTTGCCATAAGATCTAGATTGAGTTCTCCTCTTTGAATAAAGCTTATAGCAATCTCTTTTATATTATTTTTCAACATAATCAGGAGACAATAAATTTTAATCTTTTAGACTTATTAGAGGTTATTATTTTTCATTATCTTTTTGTCATTCCTTCCCTTCTGTTTCCTTTCCTTTTTGTTTCTCTATTTTCTTGCTAATTCCAATTTGTTTGGTCCAATTCCCTAAATCCAATCTTCCCCTTCTATGCAACTGGATTGTACTATGATAGTGCTTTTGCCACCTAGGGAATCGGAATGCTTCCCACGCTTCCCTTTCTCCTAGCATTTCGTCTAATTTTGATTCCAGCTAATCGTTGTTTATGCTTCTTACAGGCTACAGTAACGATTGATCCTCTTGTCTAATAATCACAACGATAGCGAAAAATGGTATGCTTTCTAGTGTAATATTGCCACAAAGGATATTTGTCAAGAGATATTTTTACCCGTTTTTCTAATACAGCCAGCATGAATGTCTGTCTTCTATATATGTTGTAATGGAAACTATATTTTCCTTTAGGAAGTAATTGAAGCCCAGTAATTCTGATATGAAAATACTTGATTTATGTGATGCTATTTTCAGCAAAAATAGTTCTATTGACTGAATCTAATGTTTCATCCTTTTAACTCCAACGTTATTTGTGGCATAGAAGTATTTTACTTCTTTGAAATTTCTAAAGTTGAAATTTTTTCAGCATTTTAAAGGGAACTCATATTGAGAAGTAGTGAAATAGCAACCTTTGATGCCATCTTCAATTTCAGGTAACCCCCTAAGTTGTGTTCCCTTTTTTCCCTGTTTTCCATATCACCATTGAAAGTTGTTCATTTTTTATAACATTATTTTAATTCAGAATTGGAATATCTTAATAAGATTTCATATTTTCACCATTGACTGAAACTTAATGCTCTATGATCACTGACGGAAATGCAACATCATTTTCAGCTATCAAGAAGAGGATGGAGAAGGATATTGATGAAGTTGGAAAGATTTCACATGGTGTCAAAACAAAACTAGAAGCTATAAACAGAGATGTAATGAGATGAAGATAATGACTTGATGTTTTAGCAGATTTTTGTCCTGAAATTTCAAACATATGAGGAATTTTTATATGGTCTTGTTATTTGCATAACTAGTATAGTTGAACAATACATTGAGTTTATGTTTTGAATTATACTTGATGTATCAACATACTTTGATGTATGGTTGTTACTTATTATTATAGTTGATGTATCAATACACTTTGTTTATGTTTTGAATTATATTGACTTGCTTGTTTATAGTACTTTTCTTTTAGTTTGATAATACGATGAATTTGTTTATTTTTTGAAATATTATAAATATTCGAACACAAATTAGATAAAAATTTATATTTATTAAATTTATATTTATTTTTTATAAAAACCGGTTTATTTTGCAATGAAAAATCTAAAATAAAAATTATTTTTGATGAGCGAATATTTTATACGCTTTTTGGTATCATTTTCATATAGTTTCATTATGTTTTGTTTAAGTTTTATTATATTTTCATAGGTTTTAGTACAAAATTCATATTTTTGGATTCTACTTTGAGTTTGTGTGTTTTATGATGATTTCAGGTGTTTTCTGGATGAAATTGAGGAGCTTTGGAAAAAGTCTGATTCAGAGACAGAAATGACTGCAGATGCTGTCAGATTCTGACCTCAATGCACTAGAAGGCGCATTTCTGGAGCTACAGAAGTCCAAATGGAGCACTCTCAATGGATATGGAAAGATAACATCCAGGGCTTTCTAGAAATATATAATAGTCTATACTTTTCTCTGGAAATGAAGGCCCAAACTTGGCGTTCAACGCCAGCCACAAGCCCCATTCCGGGCGTCCAATGACCAAAAGGGGGCAGCTGGCGTCCAATGCCCATTCAGGAGTCCAAAGCTGGCGTTGGATGCCCAAAAGGGAGCACGAACTCGTGGCTTCACTCAAGCTCAGCCCAAACACTCACCAAGTGGGCCTGGAAGGTGGATTTTTGCACTACAAGACCAGTTTATCTTATTTCTGTAATTCTTAGTTAGCAGATTAGTATATATAGGAGGAGATCACCCTTGTGTAGGATCTTCTTCTTCCTCCACTTTTACATTCGAATACTATTCTATGTACAGTGTGAGTCACAAACCTCCTAGGTTAAGGTTAGGAGCTCTGCTGATTCTTATGGATTAATAATATCATTGTTCTATTTCAATCTTTGCTTGATTCTATTCTAAGATGTATCTTCGTTCTTCATCCTAATGAATTGGGAGTGTAACTTGACCGTCATTCCTATTTTAGATGGGTTCTTGCAAGTCCTTGACGGGATAGTACTGAACCACATGCTTGATTATACATCTCTTAGACGGCTAATCTACGACTTCGTTGGGTACTTGGAGACATCAGCACAGCCGAGGTATGAGGCAATTAGGGCCTTTGTGGTATAGGGTAGAATCACGAAGCAGCATTCTCTGATATGAAAGATTCGACCTTGTCTGTGGCATTTTGAGTAGGATCACCAAGGGAATGGACTGCTAGAGCTTCACCCCCATTCAGATTGGATGACCACTGACCCGGCGTTTGATTTGAAGCAGAGGAGATTAATGACCGCTGACCCAGTGTTAATCATTTACCTCCTGCCATGGAATGAATCAATCAGAAGTTGGAGTAGATGGTGAGAAAAGTTGATCTAGAAGGAAAAAGCATCTCTGAAGCCTCAACCATTCTCATACCATTGATTTCACACCTATCTAGTAACGTTTTACTTATTTATTATGTTTTATGCGTTTTTCCACAACAATCATCTTTTCTATCCGTCTGACTAAGATCTAAAAGATAACCATTACTTGTTCAAACCAACAATCTCCGTGCGATCGACCCTCACTCACCTAAGGTATTATTTGGACGACACGGTGCACTTGCTGGTCTATCTGTGCGAATATTGCGGAGTCAATTTCGTGCACCAAATTTTTGGCGCCGTTACCGGGGATTGTTCGAGTTTGAGAAACTACCGGATTATCTTGTTGCTTAGATTAGGTACTTTTTACTTTTGTTTTATGTCTTTTGTTTTCTTTTTTTTTTTCAAAATCTTTTTCAAAATCCATCTTTTCTTTGTCTTTTGTTTGAGTCTATTGTCAGTTCTTAAGTTTGGTGTCCTTTGTGTGTTCTTTATTTTCTTTAAATTTTCAAAACTGTTCTTGAGTGTTCTTCTTGGTATTCAAGTTGTTCTTGTTTCTTTTCTTTGTTTGATCTTAAAATTTTTAAGTTTGGTGTCTTTTGGTGTTTTTCTTTTTAATTTTCAAAAAATTAGTGTCTTTGACCTAAAAAATCTTAAGTTTGGTGTCTTTTAGTTGTTTTTCTCTTTCTTTATTAATTTGAAAAAATAAAAATATTTCTTTTATGTTTATTCAAATTTTCGAAAATCTTGCTTTCTTTTCTTATTTTGATTTAAAAATTTTAAAGGTTGGTGTTTTCTCGCTAGTAAAGTCAAATTTCAAATCTTATCTTTTTAAAACTTTTCAAATCTTTTCTTTTAATTTGATTCTTTCTTATCTTATCTTTCTTTTAAATTTTAAAATTTAAAACTTTTTCAATTTCAATTCTTTCTTTCCTCTTTTTCGAAAACCACCTTTTTATTTTCAAATCTTTTTAGTTAATTAGCTTTTAATTTCCTTCTTATTTTTGAAATTTAATAGTTGAATAAAATAAAAATAAAATATTTTAATTCTAGTTTTCTTTTTTACTTCTTAATATCCAAATTCTCCTACCTTTCTTCACCATGAACCCAAATAGGAATGAACAGTTTAGAAGAACTTTGGGGTCCTATATGGCCCCCACTCTTGATTTTTATGGGAGAAGTATCAGCATACCCCCACTGGAGCAAGTAATTTTAAGCTAAATCCTCAGCTTATTACTCTGGTACAGCAAAACTGCCAGTACTCTGGACTTCCACAGGAAGAACCTACTGAGTTCCTGGCAAACTTTTTACAAATTGCTGACACAGTACACACTGAGGGAGTAGATCAGGATGTCTACAGACTGCTACTCTTTTCCTTTGGTGTAAGTGATCAAGCAAAGAGGTGGTTAGATAACCAACCCAAATCTAGCTTGAAAACATGGAAGTAGCTAGTAGACAAGTTTCTGAATCAATACTTTCCCCCAAGAAAGTTGACCCACTTAAGGCTGGACATCCAAGGCTTCAAGCAAGAGAATAATGAATCTCTTTATGATGCCCGAGGGAGGTATAGAAGAATGCTATGAAAATGCCCCACTAAAATGTTTTCAGAATGGGTGCAATTAGACATCTTTTATTATAGCCTCACAGACATAGCTAGGATGTCTCTAGACCACTCTGCTGGTGGTTCTATACATATGAGGAAAACAATTGAAGAGGCTCACAAACTTATTGAGACAATTGCCATGAACCAGCATCTGTACTGGATTGATGAGACTTCCATAAAAGGAGAGGTTAAGGCAATATGTACTGAATCTAACCCTCTAGAACAAAATGGCCCATTGACTCAACAGCTACACTCCTTTGCACAGCAGTTACTGGAACTGCAAGAGGCTTTGCGAGAAACTCATACTTCTAATAGGAATCTAGAAGCACAGCTGAGTCAAACTAGGCAGCAATTATCTAAGCAGATAAAAGAAGAGTGTCAGGCTATTCAACTGAGGAGTGGAAAAATATTAAACACCAAACCTCAGAACAACAGGAGACCAAGAGAAGAAAAGCTGACACAAGGTAACCAGACTGCAATCCAAGATACCTCTGATGGCATAGAACGCCCAGAGAGGAATGTCATTGGCGTTCAACTCCAAGAAGGGGGCAGCACTCCTAGCGTTGAACGCCCAAGAAGGGACAATGTTCCTGGCGTAGAATGCCAGGAAGGGAGCAGTAACCGTGGCATTGAACGCTCAAAAGAGAACAGTGTTCCTGGAGTTGAACGCTAGGAAAGGGGTAACAAGGGCGTTGAACGCTCAAACAGGGATGATCAGATACATACAGGTGCTGATAAGACCCTTCCTAAGCAGGCCAATAAACCCCCATTTAGTTCTGTAGGCATTCAACCTACATCAACTAAAGTTGATGAATACAGGACCAAGATGCCATATCCTTAGAAGCTCCACCAAGCGAAAAAAGATAAACAGTTTGCCCGCTTTGCGGATTATCTCAAGACACTTGAGATCAAGATCCCTTTTGCAGAGGCTCTTGAGCAGATACCTTCTTATGCTAAGTTCATGAAAGACATCTTAAGTCATAAGAAGGATTGAAGAGAGGCAGAAACAGTCCTCCTCACTGAAGAATGCAGTGCAGTAATCCAAAAGAGCGTAACAGAGAAACTCAAAGATCCTGGTAGCTTTAGGATACCCTGCACCTTAGGGGATGCCTGCACAAAGACATCCCTACGTGATCTCGAAGCAAGTATTAACTTAATACCTGCATCATTAATAAAGAGGCTCTGTTTAACTAACGAAGTTAAACCTACCCGCATATATCTTCAACTTGCTAATAGCTTTGTTAAGCTTCCATCAGGCGTGATTGAGGACATGATTGTTAGGGTTAGACCCTGATGAGCGGATAATTTATACGCTTTTTGGCATTGTTTTTAGTATATTTTTAGTATATTTTAGTTAATTTTTATTATGTTTTTATTAGTTTTTATTTAAAAATCATATTTTTGGACTTTACTATGAGTTTGTGTATTTTTCTGTAATTTTAGGTATTTTCTGGCTGAAATTGAGGGACCTGAGCAAAAATCTGATTCAGAGGCTGAAAAAGGACTGCAGATGCTGTTGGATTCTGACCTCCCTGCACTCAAAGTGGATTTTTTGGAGCTACAGAAGCCCAATTGGCACGCTCTCAATTGTGTTGGAAATTAGACATCCTGGGCTTTCTAGCAATATATAATAGTCCATACTTTGCCCGAGATTTGATGGCCCAAACAGGCGTTCCAAGTCAGCCCAAGAATTCTGGCGTTTAACTCCAAAACTGGCACAAAAGCTGGAGTTAAACGCCCAAACTGGCACAAAAGCTGGCGTTTAACTCCAAGAAAAGTCTCTACACGAAAATGCTTCAATGCTCAGCCCAAGCACACACCAGGTGGGCCCGGAATAAGATTTCTACATTAATTACTGATTTCTGTAACCCTAGGCTACTAGTTTTCTATAAATAGGACCTTTTGCTATTGTATTTTCATCTTTGATAAGTCTTATGCTATCTTAGACACGTTTGGGGGCTGGCCTCACGGCCATGCCTAGACCTTGTTCTTATGTATTTTCAACGGTGGAGTTTATACACACCATAGATTAAGGTGTGGAGCTCTGCTGTTCTTCATGAATTAATACAAAGTACTATTGTTTTTCTATTCAACTCAAGTCTATTTCTTCTCCAAGATATTCATTCGTTCTTCAACTTGATGAATGTGATGATTCGTGACACTCATCATCATTCTCACCCATGAACATGTGCCTGACAACCACCTCTGTTCTACTAGCAATGGCTTGAATGCGTATCTCTTGGGTTTCTAATCTAAGATTGGAACCTTCGTGGTATAGGCTAGAATTATTGGCGGCCATTCCTGAGATCCAGAAAGTCTAAACCTTGTCTGTGGTATTCCGAGTAGGATCTGGGAAGGGATGATTGTGACGAGCTTCAAACTCGCGATTGTGGGGCGTGTGACAGATGCAAAAGGATCAATGGATCCTATTCCGACATGATCGAGAACCGACAGCTGATTAGCCGATGTTGTGACAGAGCATCAGGACCATTTTCACTGAGAGGACGGGATGTAGCCATTGACAACGGTGATGCCCAACATAAAGCTTGCCATGGAAAGGAGTATGAATGATTGGAAGAAGGCAATAGGAAAGCAGAGGTTCAAGGGGAACAAAGCATCTTCATACGCTTATCTGAAATCCACCAATGAATTACATAAGTATCTCTATCTTTATTTTATATTTATTTTTATCACCTTAAACTCCATAACCATTTGAATCCGCCTGACTGAGATTTACAAGATAACCATAGCTTGCTTCAAGCCGACAATCTCCGTGGGATCGACCTTTACTCACGTAAGGTTTATTACTTGGACGACCCAGTACACTTGCTGGTTAGTTGTGCGGAATTGTGACAAAGTGTGATTCACGTTTGAGAGCTCCAAGTCTTTGGCGCCATTGTTAATGATCACAATTTCGTGCACCAGACCCCCTGTTTTCCCCACAGATTTTGTGGTGCTGAAAATGGACGAGCACAAGAGTGCAGCCCTCATTCTAGGAAGACCCTTCCTAGATACATGACAAACCTTCATTGACGTTTAGAAAGGGGAAGTAACCCTGAGAGTCAATGAGGATGAGTTTGTGCTAAATGCTGTCAAAGCCATGCAGCATCCAGACACTCCAGAGGAGTGCATGCGTATTGGTATCATTGATTCCCTGGTGGAAGTGAATATGGCTGAGACACTCGAAGAAGAGCTGGACGACATCTTTTATGATGCCCAGCCTGATTTAGAGGAACTAGAGGAAATAAAGGAGCCTTTGAAAACTCCTAAGGAAGAGAATAAACCTCCTAAACTTGAGCTCAAGCCATTACCATCATCCTTGAAATATGCATTTCTAGGAGGCGGAGATACTTATCCCGTGATTATAAGCTCTGCCTTAGAGCCACAGGAAGAAAAAGCACTAATCCAAGTGCTAAAGACACACAAGACAGCTCTTGGGTGGATAATAAGTGACCTTAAGGGCATTATCCCAACCCGATGCATGCACAAGATCCTGCTGGAGGATGATGCCAAACCAGTGGTACAACCACAAAGGCGACTGAATCCAACAATGAAGGAGGTGGTGCAGAAGGAAGTCATAAAATTATGGAGGCTGAGATTATTTATCCCATTTCTGATAGCCCCTGGGTGAGCCCTGTCCACGTTGTTCCCATAAAGGGAGGCATGACAGTGGTTCATAATGAAAAGAATGAACTGATTCCCACAAGGATAGTTACAGGGTGGCGTATGTGCATTGACTACATGAGGCTCAATAACACCACCAGAAAGGATAATTTTCCTTGGCCATTTATAGACCAAATACTGGAGAGACTGGTAGGTCATGCATTCTACTGCTTTTTTTATGGCTATTCAGGCTATAATCAAATTGCAGTAGATCCTCAAGACCAAAAAAAGACAACATTTACATGCCCAAATGGCATGTTTGCTTATAGGTGGATGCCATTTGGCCTGTGCAATGCACCTGCCATCTTTTTGAGGTGTATGCTCTCCATCTTCTCTGATATTGTGGAGAAATTCTTTGAAGAGTTCATGGATAACTTTTCCATCTGGCCCTAGTTCTCAAACAAGGCCAAGAGACAAATCTGGTTTTAAATTGGGAAAAATACCACTTCATGGTGACTGAAGGAATTGTTCTTGGGCATCGGATTTCGAACAAGGGAATAGAAGTGGATCAAGCTAAGGTGGAGTAATTGAGCGATTACCACCACCCACTAATGTCAAAGAAATCAGAAGTTTCCTGGGACATTCTACAGGAGGTTTATGAAGGATTTTTCCAAAATTGCAAAACCCTTGTGCAACTTACTAGCTACCGACATTCCATTTGTCTTAGACCAAGAGTGGCTATAGGCCTTTGAGACTCTGAAAGCTAAGCTTATCACTCTGCCTGTTATCTCTGTACCCAACTGGGACCTACCATTCGAACTAATGTGTGATGCCAGTGACCATGCCATTGGTGCAGTTCTGGGGCAGAGGCATGACAAGCTTTTGCATGTCATTTATTATGCCAATCGTGTTCTAAATGATGCGCAGAAGAACTACACTACCACAGAGAAGGAATTACTTGCAGTGGTTTATGCCATTGACAAGTTCAGATCCTATTTAATAGGATCTAAGGTCATTATCTACACTGACCATGCTACTCTCAAATATCTACTCACCAAGCAGGATTTTAAGCCTAGGCTGATATGATGGGTATTACTCCTGCAAGAGTTTGATATAGAAATCAGGGACAGAAAAAGGGTCAGAAAATGAAGTGGCTGACCACTTGTCTCGGATTGAACCAGTAGAAGGGACATCTTTTCCCTTTACTGAGGTTTCTCAAACCTTCCCAGATGAGCAACTCTTTGCCATCTGGACGACACCTTGGTTTGCAGATATTGCAAATTACAAGGCTATAAGATTCATCCCCAAGGAATATAGTAGGCAGCAAGCCCGAAAACTCATTCATGATGCCAGATACTACTTGTGTGATAAACCATATCTCTTTAAGAAATGCTCGGATGGGATAATCCATCACTGTGTGTCTAAAGAAAAGGCACATAAAATCCTATGACATTGCTATGGCTCTGATTATGGAGGACATTTTGGAGGAGAGCAAACAGCCATTAAAATTCTCCAAAGTGGTTTCTACTGGCCTACACTTTTTAAGGATTCCCGAGAATTTGTCCGTCGATATGACAGTTGCCAAAGGGCTGGCAATTTCCCTTACGGTCACGACATGCTTCAGCAAGGAATCCTAGAGATTGAGCTGTTTGATGTATGAGGTATAGACTTCATGAGTCTTTTTCCATCCTCAGACTCAAACACCTATATCCTCGTGGCAGTGGATTATGTGTTTAAATGGGTTGAGGCAATTGCATCACCCACAAATGACACTAGAGTAGTGATGAAGTTCCTCCAGAAGAACATCTTCAGTAGATTTGGTGTCCCTCGGACACTGATCAGTGATGAAGGAACTCATTTCTGCAATAAACAGCTTGACTCTGTACTGAACCGATATGGAGTTCGCCACAAAGTGGCCACCCCATATCATCCATAGAAAAATAGGCAAACTGAAGTCTCAAATAGAGAACTAAAGAGAATCCTTGAAAGAACGGTAAATACCTCTAGAAAGGATTGGGCAAGAAAGCTTGATGATGCTCTCTGGGCATACAAATCAGCTTTCAAGACCCCTATAGGAACGTCACCATATCAATTAGTGTATGGAAAGGCGTGCCACCTGCTAGTAGAGTTGGAACACAAGACTTACTGGGCAACCAAACTCCTAAACCTTGATGCAAAAGCAGCAGCAGAGAGAAGGTCGCTCTAGCTAAATGAGTTGGATGAATTTCGACTTGCTGCATTTGAAAATGCAAAAATTTATAAAGAAAGGGCCAAGAAGTAGCATGAAAGAAAGATTTCTTCCAGAGTCTTTGAGACTGGACAGAAAGTTCTGCTCTTCAATTCTAGACTGAAGCTCTTCCCTGGAAAGCTCAAGTCACGTTGGACAGGACCTTTTCTGATCACTAATGTATCACCCTATGGTCATATAGAACTCCAGAGTAATTACTTTGATCAAAGATTTACTGTTAATGGCTAGAGAGTGAAATATTACTTGGGTGGTGAAGTTGAGCAAGAGAAATCCACCCTGTTGCTGACATAAGCGCAGTAAAGTCTAGCTAAATGATAGTAAAGAAGCACTTGTTGGGAGGCAACCCAACCATAATTAAAGGTATTTCTGTTTTCATTAAGTATATTTCAATTATATCAGTTTAATTTTTATAATTGTTTCTTTAGGTTTGTGATCATGTGCAGTAGTTAAAATAGAAGCAGAGATAGTCAGAGCTAAAAACAGAGCACCCTGGGGAAAGCCCCTTGCTGGCGTCAAACACCAGACAAGAGGGAAAGAGAGGCGTTGAACACCACAATGAGGCAGCAAGACTGGCGTTGAACGCCAACCAGGGGATACTGGTTGGGCATTCAACGCCCTCAAGGAGTAGAAAGCCTAGCATTGAATGCTAGCCAGGGAGCATGGTGCACGAATTGTGAATCACACTATTCACAACTCGTACCACTAACCAGCAAGTGCACTGGGTCGTCCAAGTAATACCTTACGTGAGTAAGGGTCGATCCCACGGAGATTGTTAGTTTGAAGCAATCTATGGTTATCTTGTAAATCTTAGTCAGGAAATCAATTATAATTATCAGTATGAATTGCGAAGAATAAAAGAGCATGGATTAAATACTTGTTCTGCAGTAATGGAGAATATGTTGGAGTTTTGGAGATGCTTTGTCTTCTGAATCTATGCTTTCTCCCTATCTTCTTATTCACGCACGCAAGGTTCCTCCTATGGCAAGCTGTGTGTTGGTGGATCACCGTTGTCAATGGCTATCATCCGTCCTCTCAGTGAAAAAGGTCCAGGTGTGCTGTCACCGCACGGCTAATCATCTGTCGGTTCCCACTCATGCTGGAATAGGATCCATTGATCCTTTTGCGTCTGTCACTACGCCCAGCCCTTGTGAGTTTGAAGCTCGTCACAGTTATTCAATCCCTGAATCCTATTCGGAATACCACGGACAAGGTTTAGACTTTCCGGATTCTCAAGAATGCTGCCAATGGATTCTAGCTTATACCACGAAGATTCTGATTAAGGAATCCAAGAGATATTCATTCAATCGAAGGTAGAACGGAGGTGGTTGTCAGGCATGTGTTCATAGGTTGAGGATGATGATGAGTGTCACGGATAATCACATCCATCATATTGAAGTGCGAATAAACATCTTAGATAGAAACAAGCGTATTTGAATAGAAAACAGAAATAGTTACATTAATTCATCGAAACACAGCAGAGCTTCTCACCCCCAACAATGGAGTTCAGAGACTCATGCCGTCAAAGAGTATAAAGTTCAGATCTAAAATTGTCATGAGTTGCAAAATAGACCTCTAAAAGTTGTTTAAATACTAAACTAGTAACCTAGGTTTACAGAAAATGAATAAACTATGATAGATGGTGTAGAAATCCACTTCTGGGGCCCACTTGGTATATGCTGGGGCTGAGACTTAAGATTCTCATGTGCCTAGGCTGTTTCTGGAGTTAAACACCAGGTTGTAACCTGTTTCTAGTGTTCAACTCTCATTTGTAACTTGTTTCTGGCATTTGACGCCAGACTGCAACATGGAACTGGCATTGAACACCAGTTTACGTCGTCTATCCTTGAGCAAAGTATGAAATATTATATATTGCTGGAAAGTCCTAGATGTCTACTTTCCAACGAAATTGAGAGCGCGCCAATTGGACTTCTATAGCTCCAGAAAATCCATTCCGAGTGCAGGGAGGTCAGAATCCAACAGCATCAGCAGTCCTTTTTCAGCCTGAATCAGATTTTTGCTCAGCTCCCTCAATTTCAGCCAGAAAATACCTGAAATTATAGAAAAACACATAATACTGAAAATATACTAAGAACAATGCCAAAAAGTGTATGAATTATCCGCTCATCACAACACCAAACTTAAATTGTTGCTTGTCCCCAAGCAACTGAAAATCAATTAGGATAAAAAGAAGAGAATATACTATAAATTCCAAAATATCAATGAAACTTAGCTCCAATTAGATGAGCGGGAATAGTAGCTTTTTGCCTCTTGAATAGTTTTGGCATCTCACTTTATCCATTGAGGTTCAGAATGATTGGCATCTATAGGAACTTAGAATTCAGATAGTGTTATTGATTCTCCTAGTTTAGTATGTTGATTCTTGAACACAGCTACTTTATGAGTCTTGGCCGTGGCCCTAAGCACTTTGTTTTCCAGTATTACTACCGGATACATAAATGCCACAGACACATAACTGGGTGAACCTTTTTAGATTGTGACTCAGCTTTGCTAAAGTTCCCAATTAGAGGTGTCCAGGGTTCTTAAGCACACTCTTCTTTTGCTTTGGACCTTGACTTTAACCGCTCAGTCTCAAGTTTTTACTTGACACCTTCACGCTACAAGCACATGGTTAGGGACAACTTGGTTTAGCCGCTTAGGCCAGGATTTTATTCCTTTAGGCCCTCCTATCCACTGATGCTCAAAGCCTTGGATCCTTTTTTATCACCCTTGCCTTTTGGTTTTAAGGGCTATTGGCTTTTTGCTCTTTCCTTTTGGTTTAAAGAGATTTTGGCTTTTTCTGCTTGCTTTTTCTTTTTCTTTCTTTTTTTTTCGCAAGCTTTTGTATTCACTACTTTTTCTTGTTTCAAGAATCAATTTTATGATTTTTCAGATCATCAAATAACATTTCTCCTTTTCATCATTCTTTCAAGAGCCAACATATTTAACATTCATAAACAATCAAATTCAAAAGACATATGCACTGTTCAAGCATTCATTCAGAAAACAAAAAGTATTGTCACCACATCAAAATAATTAAACTAGTTTCAAGGATGAATTTGAAACCATGTACTTCTTGTTCTTTTGTAATTAAAACATTTTTTATTTAAGAAAGGTGATGGATTCATAGGATATTCATAACTTTAAGGCATAGACTCTAATCTTAATTTGTTATTTAATAATATAAATTAGGCATAAAAACAGACACTTAATAATAAAAGACAGGAAATTAAGGACTTAAAAATAAATGACTCTAACTCTAATACTCATATACTCTTAAAATAGATAAAAGGTTATCTCAGAGTTAGGACTCAACAACCTTTATTTTGAGAGGTAGATGCTTCTTTAGTCTGTGGGGTGCTTGGCCCTTCAAGAAATAGCTTCTGGCGCTTCAGTTCCTTTATGTCATGCCCTTGCTCTTCTTGTTCTTTAAGCAGTTTGCATAGCATGCTGTTTTGATTTTGCTGTTCTTCCTTCAGTTGATTCACAGCTTCTTACAACTTGGTGACAGATGCTTCTAGGCGCTCCCAGTATTCAATTTGAGGGATTTCCGGGAGGAGCTCCTCTGCTTTTCTCTTGATGGGGTCGTCCTGCACTTGTAGTCCTTCCATAGACTTTTTGGTGATTGGTTGCTCAACTAAGATATACTTATCTACTCCCATTTTTATTCCAGCATCTTTACATAGCAGAGAGACTAAGCTTGGATAAGCCAATTTAGCATCTTTGGAGTTCTTGTTTGCAATTTTGTAAAGCTCACAAGCAATCAGCTGATGAACTTTCACTTCTTTTTCAAGCATAATGCAATGAATCATCACTACTCTTTTGATGGTGACCTCAGAGCGGTTGCTAGTGGGCAGTATAGAGCGCCCAATGAAGTCCAGCTAGCCTCTGGCAACTGGTTTGAGATCTCCTCTCTTGAGTTGGTTCGGGGCACCCTTTGTGTTGGTTGTCCACTTGGCTCCAGGGAGGCATATGTCCTCTAGGATTTTGTCCAATCCCAGGTTTGATCTCATCATTCTCCTATTAAAGGAGTCTGGGTCATCTTGTAGTTGAGGCAGCTTGAAGATCTCCCTTATTTTGTCAGGGTGGGTGTGAACAATCTTCCCTCTGACCAGAGTTCTATAGTCATAGAATGCGGTTCCAGCTATTCTCTGCTTGTCCGTCTGCCATAGATTAGCATAGAATTCCTGAACCATGTTTCTTCTCACCTTTGTTTCAGGATTAGCTAGGACTTCCCAGCTCCTGTTTCGAATTTGCTCTTGGATCTCCGGATATTCATCTTCTTTCAGATCGAATTTAACTTCCGGGATCACTGACCTTAGACTCATTATTTTGTAAAAATGGTCTGAATGTTCTTTGGTTATGAACTTCTCTTGATTCCAAAGTGGTTTTGGAATATTCTCCTTCTTGCCTCTTGAGTCGGTTTGTTTTCCCTTGGGAGCCATGATCTTAGTGGGTATTGGCTTAGTGATCACGGATAAATACACCAAACTTAGAGGTTTGCTTGTCCTCAAGCAAAAGAAAAGAAAGGAGAGGGAAAGAGGGAGAGCCAAGCGCAACTTGTGGAGGAGAGGGGGAGGCCGAATTAGGATTTAAAGGGAAAAGGGAGGGTGGGTTCAAAAATTTTGAAGGAGATATGATAGAAGATATGATTTGTAAAAGATAAGTATGATAGGAAAAAGATTTGATTTAAAATTGAAAAGATATGAAAGATATTTGAAAAAGATAAATCTGAATTTTGAAAAAGATGATGTGAGGATTTGAAAAAGATATTGATGATTTGAAAAGATTTTAGAGTGAAAAGAGATAGATTTGTTTTGAAAAGGATTTGAAAATAATTTGAAGAGGATTAAGAAAAAGGGCTTATGAATTAAGATACATTTGATATCTTTTTGAAAAAAAGGATTTGAAAAATTAGGATTTGTAACATGTTTGTGCACGAAATCATGAATTGAAACATAAAAAATGGAAAAAATTTGAATTGAAAACGAAATTGCCTACTCCCCACAATCCTGGCGTTAAACGCCCAACTGCTGCATGTTTTGGGCGTTTAATGCCCAGTTGGTGCTTGGTCTGGGCGTTTAATGCACAGCTGTTGCTTCTAGCTGGTGTTAAACGCCAGAAACCCCTTTGTCACTGGGCGTTTTTCTGAACGCCCAGGATGCTGTCAATCTGGCGTTTTCTTGCCAGTGAGCTCTTTTTCTCTGTTTTGTGTGCTGAATCCTTCTATAACCCTGTGAACCTATGCAATTGACTCTTTACCTTATTAACATTGAACTTATATGCTTTAAAAATAAATAAAATGAAGAGTAGGGCAAAATAACAGAAAAAGTTTTACCAATGGCTGGGTTGCCTCCCAGCAAGCGCTTCTTTATTGTCTTTAGCTGGACTTTGCTGAGCTTTTAAACTAGCCTCAGCCTTGAGCACTCTTGCTCAACATTGCCTTCAAGATAGTGTTTGATTCTCTGTCCATTAACAATAAACTTCTTATCAGAATCAATGTCTTGAAGCTCCACATAACCATATGGTGATACACTTGTAATCACATATGGTCCCCTCCACCGGGATTTCAGTTTCCCAGGGAATAGCCTGAGCCTAGAGTTAAACAACAGAACATTTTGTTCTGGTTCAAAGACTCTTGATGACAGCTTTCTGTCATGCCACCTTTTTGATTTCTCCTTATAAAGCTTGGCATTTTTGAAAGCAGTGAGTCTAAATTCATCTAGCTCATTTAGCTGGAGTAATCTTTTTTCTCCAACTAATTTGGCATCAAAGTTCAGGAATCTGGTTGCCCAGTAGGCCTTATGTTCCAATTTCACGGGAAAATGACAGGCCTTACCATACACGAGCTGGTATGGAGAGGTCCCTATAGGAGTCTTGAATGCTGTTCTGTAAGCCCACAGAGCATCATCCAAACTTCTTGCCCAATCCTTTCTACGGGTACTTATAATCCGTTCTAGGATTCTTTTTAGTTCTCTGTTAGAGACTTCAGCTTGCCCATTTTTCTGTGGATGATATGGAGTTGCCACCTTGTGGCTAATCCCATACCGGACCATGGCAGAGTAAAGCTGTTTGTTGCAGAAGTGAGTGCCCCCATCACTGATTAGTACTCTAGGGACACCAAACCTGCTGAAGATATGTTTCTGGAGGAACTTCAACACTGTTTTAGTATCATTAGTGGGTGTGGCAACGGCCTCCACCCATTTTGATACATAATCAACTGCCACCAGAATATAAGTGTTTGAGTATGATGGTGGGAAAGGCCCCATGAAGTCAATTCCCCATACATCAAACAACTTAGTATCCAAGATCCCTTGTTGAGGCATGGCGTAACCATGAGGCAGATTACCAGCTCTCTGGCAACTGTCATAGTTACGTACAAACTTTCGAGAATCTCTATAGAGGGTAGGCCAGTAGAAGCCACATTGGAGGACCTTGGTGGCTATTCGCTCACCTCCGAAATGGCCTTCATATTGTGATCCATCGCAATGCCATAAGATCTTCTATGCTTCTTCTCTAGGTACACACCTACGGATTATTCCGTCTGCACATCTCTTAAAGAGATAGGGTTCATCCCACAAGTAGTACTTTGCATCAGTAATTAATTTTTTCTTTTGTTGCCTGCTATACTCCTTGGGTATGAACCTTACAGCTTTATAGTTTGCAATGTCTGCAAACCATGGTGTTTCCCGAATGGCGAATAAATGCTCATCCGGAAAGGTTTCAGGGATCTCAAAAGAGGGGGGGACGCCCCTTCTATTGGCTCTATCCGGGACAGATGATCAGCCACTTGGTTCTCTGTCCCTTTTTTGTCTCTTATTTCTATATCAAACTCTTGCAGAAGCAACACCCATCTTATAAGCCTGGGTTTTGAATCCTGCTTTGTGAGTAGATATTTAAGAGCAGCATGGTCAGTGTACACTATCACTTTTGATCCTACCAAGTATGATCTAAACTTGTCAATGGCATAAACCACTGCAAGCAATTCTTTTTTTGTGGTTGTGTAATTTTTCTGGGCATCATTTAAAACACGGCTAGCATAATAAATGACATGCAGAAGCTTGTCATGCCTCTGCCCCAGTACTGCACCAATGGCGTGATCACTGGCATCACACATTAGTTCAAATGGTAATATCCAGTCTGGTGCAGAAATAACTGGTGCTGTGACCAGCTTAGCTTTCAGAGTCTAAAATGCTTGCAGACACTCTGTGTCAAACATAAATGGCGTGTTAGCAGCTAGCAGATTGCTCAGGGGTTTTGCAATTTTTGAAAAATCCTTTATAAACCTTCTGTAGAATCCTGCATGCCCCAGAAAGCTTCTGATTGCCTTAACATTAGCAGGTGGTGGTAATTTTTCAATTACTTCCACTTTAGCTTGATCCACCTCTATTCCCTTGTTTGAAATTTTATGCCCAAGGACAATTCCTTCAGTCACCATAAAGTGACATTTTTCCCAGTTTAAAACTAGGTTTGTCTCTTGGCATCTTTTCAGAACAAGTGCTAAATGGTTAAGGCAGGAGCTGAATGAGTCTCCAAATACTGAAAAGTCATCCATGAAGACTTCCAGAAATTTCTCTACCATATCAGAGAAGATAGAGAGCATGCACCTCTGAAAAGTTGCAGGTGCATTACACAGACCAAAAGGCATCCTTCTATAAGCAAACACTCCAAAAGGACATGTGAATGCTGTTTTCTCTTGGTCCTGAGGATCTACTGCAATTTGGTTGTAACCTGAATAGCCATCCAAAAAGCAGTAATATTCATGACCTGCTAGTCTCTCTAGCATTTGGTCTATGAATGGTAAAGGAAAATTATCCTTTCTGGTGGCTGTATTGAGCCTTCTGTAGTCAATACACATGCGCCACCCTGTAACTGTTCTTGTAGGAACCAGTTCATTTCTTTCATTATGAACCACTGTCATACCTCCCTTTTTGGGGACAACTTGAACAGGGCTCACCCAGGGGCTATCAGAAATAGGATAAATAATCCCAGCCTCTAGTAACTTGGTGACCTCTTTCTGCACCACTTCCTTCATGGCTGGATTTAGCCGCCTCTGTGGTTGAACCACTTATGGATCTTGTGCATGCATCTAGCTGGGCTTATGCCCTTAAGGTCACTTATGGACCACCTAAGAGCTGTCTTGTGTGTCCTTAGCACTTGAATTAGTGCTTCCTCTTCCGGTGGATTTAAAGTAGAGCTTATGATCAGCGGAAAAGTGTTACCTTCTCCCAGAAATGCATATTTCAGGGACGGTGGTAATGGTTTGAGCTCGGGTTTAGGAGGTGTTTCCTCTTCCTGAGGAAGTTTCAGAAGTTCTTTCAGTTCCTCTGAATCCTCTAGCTCAGGCTGAACATCTTTAAAGATGTCTTCCAGCTCTGATTCGAGACTCTCAGCCATGTTAACCTCCCCTACCAAGGAGTCAATAAGATCAACTTTCATGCAGTCTTTGGGTGTGTCGTGTCTGGATGCTGCATGGCTTTGACATCATTTAACTTGAACTCATCCTCATTGACCCTCAGGGTTACTTCCCCTTTTTGCACATCAATGAGAGTTCGTCCAGTTGCTAGGAAAGGTCTTCCTAGAATGAGAGTAGCACTCTTGTGCTCTTCCATTTTCAGCACCACAAAGTTAGTGGGAAAGGCGAATGGCCCAACCCTGACAATCATGTCTTCAATCACGCCTGATGGGTATTTAATGGAGCCATCAGCAAGTTGGAGACATATCCTGGTTGGTTTGACTTCTTCAGTTAAACCAAGCTTTCTGATAGTGGATGCAGGTATTAGGTTGATGCTTGCCCCAAGATCACATAAAGCTGTCTTGGTGCAATTACCCTCTAATATGCATGGTATCAGAAAGCTCCCGGGATCCTTAAGCTTTTCTGGAAAGCTTTTCAGAATGACTGCACTGCATTCTTCAGTGAGGAGAACTCTTTCGGTTTCTCTCCAATCCTTCTTATGACTCAAGATCTCTTTCATGAACTTGGCATAAGAAGGTATTTGCTCAAGTGCCTCTGCAAACAGAATCTTTATTTCAAGAGTCCTGAGATAGTCTGCAAAGCGAGCAAATTGCTTATCCTGCTCCTCTTGGCGGAGTTTTTGAGGATAAGGCATCTTGGCTTTGTATTCCTCAACCTTAGTTGCTGCAGGTTTATTTCCTACAGAGGTGGTTGGGGGAGCCTTTTTAGAGGGGTTGTTATCAACACTTATGTGTGTCTGATCTCTCACTGGCATTTGAATGCCAGAGTTAGAAGCTGGAGTGGCATTGGGCGCCAACTCCTTACTTGTTCCTGGCGTTTGAGTGCCAGAACTGAGCTTCCATTGGGCGTTTGACGCCAAATCCTTGCCTGTCTCTGGCGTTTGAACGCCAGAGTTATTCCTCTCTGGGCTCTTACTGTCCTCAGAGGGATTTTGAATAGCATTTTGTTCATTTCTTGGCTTCCTGCTGCCCTGAAGTGAGGTATTTAATGTTTTCCCACTTCTTAATTGAACTGCTTGGCACTCTTCTATTATTTGTTTTGATAACTGCTGTTCTGTTTGCTTCAACTGTACTTCCATATTTATATTAGCCATTCTTGTATCTTGTAATATCTCCTTGAATTGGGCCAGCTGTTTTGTTAGAAAATCTAATTGCTGATTGAATTCAGTAATTTATTCTGCAGGACTGAGTTCAGCAGTTACTGTTTTAGCCTCTTCTTTCATGGAAGATTCACTGCTTAGGAACAGATGTTGATTTCTGGCAACTGTATCAATGAGCTCTTGAGCTTCTTCAATTGTCTTTCTCATGTGTATAGATCTACCAGCTGAGTGGTCTAGAGAAATCTGAGCTTTCTCTGTAAGCCCATAATAGAAGATGTCTAACTGCACCCATTCTGAAAACATTTCAGAGGAGCATTTTCTTAGCATCTCTCTGTATCTCTCCCAGGCATCATAAAGAGATTCATTATCTCCTTGTTTAAAGCCTTGGATGTCCAGCCTTAGCTGTAGACATCCTGATCTACTTCTTTATCATGTACTATGTCAGCAATTTATAAAAACTGTGCCAGAAACTTTGTAGGTTCTTCCTGTGGAAGACCGGAATACTGGCAACTTTGCTGCACCATGATAATGAGCTGAGGATTCAACTCAAAGCTACTGACTCCAATGGAGAGTATACAGATACTGCTCCCATATGAAGCAATAGTGGGGTTAGCATATGACCCTAGAGTCCTTCTGGACTGTTCACTTCCACTTAGGTCCATGATGGAGAAAAGGGAATTGATGTGAATTGCAAATAGAATATATTTTTAAAATTTTTTATTTTAAAAAAAATGAATAAATAAATAAAATAAAATAAAATAATTAGAAATTAAATATAAATTTCGAAAATTAAGAACAAAAATTTAAAACTAAAATAATTACTTAATTAAGAAGATTTGAAAAACTTTAGATATGATTTTTTTTGAAAAAGATTTTAAATTTTGAAAAAAAATCTGAATTTTAAAAGTAAATTTCGAAAGTTTGCTTTAAAATAGAGAGAACAGATATTTTTGAATTTAATGAGAAAAGAGAAAAATAATAAAATAGCACAAGATTTAAAATTTTTAGATCTAATGCTCCTTGTTTTCGAAAATTTTAAGATCAAGACACAAGGAAAACTCAAGAACACCTTGAAGACTCACAAGAACACCAAACTTAAAGTTTGGCACAAGATTTAATCAAAGAAAAATTATTTAGAAAAAATTTTAAAAAGAAGATAGCCAATTACCAAGAACATAAGCACAACGCTCTAGCCAATTGAGCTATAAATTTAACGTATTTTAATATTGTATAAAAAAATAAAATTTTCCTTGGAAACTGATATTTTGAAAAAGCACAAGAAAAACAAGAAAAGACACAGAACAAGAGAAACTAAAGATCAAACAAGGAAAATAAACAAGAACAACTTGAAGATCAAGAAAGAACAATGAACACTAATTCGAAAATTTTAAAGGAAAATAAAGACATTCAATTGACACCAAACTTAAAATATAAAACTAAACTCAAACAGAGAAATTCAATTATTAGTAAAAAAATAAAATTTTGAAAAATTATTTTTGATTAGAAAATAAGGATTCTAAAATTTTAACAAGAACAATAATAAAAGACTCAAAGACAAATCACATATTAATAAAGAAAAATAAAAATCTTTTGAAAGATTTTTGAAAAGAAAGTAAAAGACTCTGACCCAAAAGACAAAATCTTCCTAATCTAAGCAACAGGATGAACCGTCAGTTGTTCAAACTCGAACAATCCCCGGCAACGGCACCAAAAACTTGGTGCACGAATTGTGAATCACACTTTTCACAACTCGTACCACTAACTAGCAAGTGCATTGGATCGTCCAAGTAATACCTTACGTGAGTAAGGGTCGATCTCACAGAGATTGTTGGTTTGAGGAAATCTATGGTTATCTTGTAAATCTTAGTCAAGAAATCAATTATAATTATCAGTATGAATTGCGAAGAATAAAAGAGCATGGATTAAATACTTGTTCTGCAGTAATGGAGAATATGTTGGAGTTTTGGAGATGCTTTGTCTTCTGAATCTATGCTTTCTCCCTATCTTCTTCTTCACGCACGCAAGGTTCCTCCTATGGCAAGCTGTGTGTTGGTGGATCACCGTTGTCAATGGCTACCATCCGTCCTCTCAGTGAAAAAGGTCCAGGTGCGCTGTCACCGCACGACTAATCATCTGTCGGTTCCCACTCATGCTGGAATAAGATCCATTGATCCTTCTGCGTCTGTCACTACGCCCAGCCCTTGTGAGTTTGAAGCTCGTCACAGTCATTCAATCCCTGAATCCTACTCGGAATACCACGGACAAGGTTTAGAGTTTCTGGATTCTCAAGAATGCTGCCAATGGATTCTAGCTTATACCACAAAGATTCTGATTAAGGAATCCAAGAGATATTCATTCAATCGAAGGTAGAACGGAGGTGGTTGTCAGGCACGCATTCATAGGTTGAGGATGATGATGAGTGTCACGGATCATCACATCCATCATATTGAAGTGCGAATAAACATCTTA
Organism: Arachis ipaensis; assembly: GCF_059453495.1. NCBI lineage: Eukaryota > Viridiplantae > Streptophyta > Magnoliopsida > Fabales > Fabaceae > Arachis > Arachis ipaensis. Next base: position 28,183,857 of record NC_142435.1, read on the forward strand.
GATAGAAACAAGCGTGTTTGAACAGAAAACAGAAATAGTTGCATTAATTCATCGAAACACAGCAGAGCTCCTCACCCTCAACAATGGAGTTCAGAGACTCATGCCATCAAAGAGTACAAAGTTCAGATCTAAAATTGTCATGAGTTGCAAAATAGACCTCTAAAAGTTGTTTAAATACTAAACTAGTAACCTAGGTTTACAGAAAATGAATAAACTATGATAGATGGTGCAGAAATCCACTTCTGGGGCCCACTTGGTGTGTGCTGGGGCTGAGACTTAAGTTTTTCACGTGCCTAGGATGTTTCTGGAGGTAAACGCCAGGTTGTAACCTGTTTCTAGCGTTCAACTCCCATTTGTAACCTGTTTCTGGCGTTTGACGCCAGACTGCAACATGGAACTGGCGTTGAACGCCAGTTTACGTCATCTATCCTTGAGCAATGTATGGACTATTATATATTGCTGGAGAGCCCTGGATGTCTACTTTCCAATGCAATTGAGAGCGCACCAATTGGACTTCCGTAGCTCCAGAAAATCCATTCCGAGTGCAGGGAGGTCAGAATCCAACAGCATCAGCAGTCCTTTTTCAGCCTGAATCAGATTTTTGCTCGGCTCCCTCAATTTCAGCCAGAAAATACCTGAAATTATAGAAAAATACACAAACTCATAGTAAAGTCTAGAATTGTGATTTTTATTTAAAAACTAATAGAAATATAATAAAAACTAACTAAATTATACTGAAAACATACTAAAAATAATGCCAAAAAGTGTATAAATTATCCGCTCATCAGAGCACTGGCTGGGCGTTCAACGCCCTGAAGGGGGAAGCAAGGCTGGCATTGAACGTCAGCCAGGAGGCACTGTCTAGGTGTTCAACGCCCAGGAGGAGCACACAGCTGGCGTTGAACGCCAGAATAGGGACATTCTGGGCGTTCAATGCCCAATAAAAGTTGGGGAAGTTTTTGACTTCTTCAAAACATATCTTTTCCAAATCTTATCTTTTTAATCATATCTTCCAAGCAAGATTCTTTCAACCATCATCTTTTAATTTCAAATTCCTTTCAAATTTAAAATCTTTTCAAATCTTTCTTAATTCTTTTTCAAATCTTTTATTAAACTTTAAAATCTTTTTCATACCTTCTATCTTATCTTTTTATCTTTTTCATATCTTTTGATGATTATAAAAATTTTAAAAATTATCTTTTTCTATCTTTTACCAAAGTGTGAATCATATCTTCTTTATCTTTTATCTAATTAATTTCGAAAACCCACCCCGTCCCTATATATAACATTCGCCCCGCACACTCCCTCATCCACATTCTTTTCGAATCCCCCTCTTCTTCTTCGTCTTCTTTCTTTTCTTTTGTTCGAGGACGAGCAAACTTTTTAAGTTTGGTGTGGAAAGAGTCTTGCCTTCTCACTCCATTCGAACTCCATGGCTCTAAAAAGTGGAAAACCCACTTCAAGAAGCAAGAAAGAAGACAACCAAATAGCTGTTTTCAAACCTTTTAGATTCTATACCAAGCAGCATGAATAACATTATTAAAAAAATAATGTGCAAGAGGACAGTGATCCCAGAAGTCAGATTCGAATTAAAAGAAGATGAGTACCCGGAGATTCAAAAACAGATTCAAAAGAGAGGTTGGAAAGTCCTGGCCGACCCTGAGACCAATGTAGGATCAACAACGATTCATAAATTCTATACGAATCTGTGGATGACAGATAAGCAAAAGAAAGATGGACAAGGATTCCATACTTTTCGCACCATGGTCTGGGTAAAGATTCTCTATTTTTATCTTGACAAGGTGAGAGAAATCCTTAAATTACCTCCACAATGGGATGATCTAGAATCTTCTAATAGGAGAGTGGTGGCTAACCCCAAGCTAGATCAGATTCTAGAAGACATATGTCTACTAGAACTCGGTGGATCAATAACACAAAAGGTCAACCAAATCAACTAAGAAGATTGGATCTCAAACCAGTTGCTAGGGGTTGGCTGGATTTTATTGGGCGTCCATACTCCCTACTAGTAACCGCTTTGAAGTCACCATCAGAAGGGCTGTGATGATTCACTGCATCATGATGGGGAATGAGGTGGAAGTCCACCAAGCAATTCCCATTGAGCTGTACAAGGCTGCAAACAGGATGTCAACTCAAGCCAAGTTGGCCTATCCAAACCTTATCTTTCGCTTATTCAAGGAGGCTGGAGTCCTGATTAACAGAGACTCATTTATCCCAATAGAAAGCCCAATCACCAAGCAAGTGATGAAAAGTGCCATACTACCAGATGATCAACCCAAAAGAAAGATGCCTGAGCCTCTTCAAACACAAGAGATCCCTTCAATTGAATATTGGACCCAGCTGGAAGCATCTGTTGCACAATTACAAACCACCTTGGATCAATTAAAAGAGAAGCGAAAAGACCAGACTAGCATGCTTTGCAAACTAGTCAAAGAACAAGAGAAGCAGGGGAGTGAACTATGATTAAGGTGGTTGGGTTCCACCTCCCTATTTCTGTGCCTATTCTAATTACTATTTTTTATGTTTAGATTTACATGATCACTAGTAGTATTTAAGTTTTTAATCTAAGTTTCTGTCTTTTAATTTAAGAATTACATGAGCATTATTAGGATTTAAGTTTCTTTTTTTCTTTTTCCAATAAGGTATAAAATGTTCCTTTTATCATCTCATTGAACTTGAATAAAATTTTGACTTTTTTAGAAGTAGTAAGGGTATATAGATTTCAAGTTATATATTAAGAATAGTTCAATTATTTGATGTGGTGGCATTGCTTTTATTTTCTGAATGCATGAATAAACAGTGCATGTTTGATGTTGGAGTTAAGAATGTTGGATCTTGAAAGAATGATGATAAAAGTGAAGTTTTATTGGTGATCTAACAAATTCAAAAATTGATTCTTGAAGCAAGAAAAAATAGCAAAAAAGGGCAACCAGAAAAGAAAGAAAAAGAAAAAGCAAATAGCTCTTTAAACCAAAAAGCAAGAACAAGGATCCAAGGCTTTGAGCATCAATTGTTAGGAGGGCCTAAAAGAAACAAAATCTTAGCCTAAATAGTTCAAATGAGCTGCTTCCCTAACTATATGCTTGTGGTGTGAAGGTGTCAAGTGAAAAGCTTGAGACTGAGCAGTTAAAGTCGTGATCCAAAGCAAAAGAATGTGCTTAAGAACTCTGGGCACCACTGGCTGGAGATTCTAGCAAAGCTGAATCACAATCCTAAAGGGTTCACCCAGTTAAATGTCTGTGGCGTTTATGTATCCGGTGGTAAAATTGGAAAACAAAGCGCTTAGGGACACGACCAAGACTCAAAAGAAGCTGTGTTCAAGAATAAAAAAGAACTAAACTAAGAGAGTCAATAATATCATCTGGATTCTAAGTTCCTATGCCAATTATTCTGAGCTTCAAAGGAAAGTGAGATGCCAAAACTATTCAGAAGCAAAAAGCTACTAGTCCCGCTCATCTAATTGAAACTGAGCTACATTGAGAACTTTGAGATTTATTGTATCCTTCTCTTCTTTTTAATCCTACTTTGTTTTTGGTTGCTTGGGGACAAGCAACAGTTTAAGTTTGGTGTTCTGATGAGCGGATATTTTATATGCTTTTTGGCATCATTTTCATATAGTTTTCATCATGTTTTGTTTAAGTTTTATTATATTTTCATAGGTTTTAGTGCAAAATTTATATTTTTGGATTCTACTTTGAGTTTATGTGTTTTATGATGATTTCAGAAATTTTCTAGCTAAAATTGAGGAGCTTTGGAAAAGGTCTGATTCAGAGACAAAGAAAGGACTGCAGATGCTGTCAGATTCTGATCTCCATGCACTCGAAGGAGCATTTCTAGAGCTAAAAAAGTCCAAATGGCACTCTCTAAATAGATATGGAAAGCTAACATCTGGGCTTTCCAGAAACATATAATAGTCTATACTTTGCTTTGGAAATGAAGGCCCAAAACTGCCATTCAACGCCAGCCACAACCCCATTCCGGGCGTCCAACGCCCAAAAGGGGGCAGCTGGCATCCAACACCCATTCAGGAGTCCAAAGCTGGCGTTGGACGCGCTCCAACTCGTGGCTTCACTCAAGCTCAGCCCAAACACTCACCAAGTGGGCCCGAAAGGTGGATTTTCGCACTATAAGACCAGTTTATCTTATTTCTGTAATTCTTAGTTAGCAGATTAGTATATATAGGAGGAGATCACCCTTGTTTAGGATCTTCTTCTTCCTCCACTTTTACATTTGAACACTTTTCTATGTACAATATGAGTCACTAACCTCCTTGGTTAAGGTTAGGAGCTCTGCTGATTCTTATGGATTAATAATATCATTGTTCTATTTCAATCTATGCTTGATTCTATTCTAAAATGTATCTTCGTTTTTTATCCTAATGAATTGGGAGTGTAACTTGACCGTCATCCCTATTTCACATGGGTTCTTGCGAGTCCTTGATGGGATAGTACTGAACCACAAGCTTGATTATACATCTCTTAGATGGCTAATCCACGACTTCGTTTGGGTACTTGGAGACATCAGTGCAGCCGAGGTACGAGGTGATTAGGGCCTTTGTGGTATAGGGTAGAATCACGAAGCAGCATTCTCTGATCTGGAAGATCCGACCTTGTCTATGGCATTTTGAGTAGGATCACCAAGTGAATGGACTGCTAGAACTTCATCCCCGTTCAGATTGGATGACCGTTGACCCGGCGTTTGATTTGAAGCAGAGGAGATTAATGACCGCTGACCTGGTGTTAATCATTTACCGCCTGCCATGGAATGAATCAATCAGAAGTTGGAGTAGATGGTGAGAAAAGTTGATCCAGAAGAAAAAAGCATCTCCGAAGCCTCAACCGTTCTCATACCATTGATTTAACACCTATCTAGTATTGTTTTACTTATTTATTATGTTTTATGCGTTTTTCCACAACAATCGTCTTTTCTATCTGCCTGACTAAGATCTACAAGATAACCATTGCTTGTTCAAACCAACAATCTCCGTGGGATCGACTCTCACTTACCTGAGGTATTACTTGAACAACCCGGTGCACTTGCCGGTCTATCTGTGCAAATATTGCGGAGTCAATTTCGTGCACCAATTTTACCTTACTGATAGATTTACAGACGGATTTTCTGTCCGTATTCAGAGTTTGGAATGGTTTTTCAAGATTCTAATTACCGGCAAAAAATCTGTCAGAAAATCTGTCTCTAATTACCAACGAAAAATCCGTCGAAAAATCTATCTGTAGTTACAAAGGAAAAATCCGTCAGAAAGTTTGACGCTTAGAAAATGGAGGGAAAAATTTACAGATAGAAAATCTGTCGATAACTGGTAAAAATCTGTCGGTAAATAATTTTCGACAAAACTTTTACAGAAGGACAAAATCCGTCAGTAGTTTCGTCGGTAACCAAAAATCCGTCTGTAATATAGACTAAATCTGTCTGTATTAAGCAATTTTCTAATTGTGTTTTATATTGTAACGATACGTATAAAATTAATACTCGTACCGAAACAATCACCTAAATTATTATGTGAAAAATAATATTTTTAACAAATTATTATTAATATTGATAAAATATAACACCGTATCCAAACATAAATATATTTAGTTCAAATAAACTCGTCTAAAATTAACGCAAACGGCGGATTAGCAGTGAAAATATCCTTCTATTTTTTATTTTATGTTCATTTATGTTTTTTTTTTTTTTTTTCATTTTGTTCGAAATAACCATTAACTTTGCAATGTTGTAAAGTTAAAATCATCTATTTATGTTTCAGGGTTTTTTTTATAAATATTGTTTGTTTCCATTTTTTAACATGAGATTTTTGTTGATAATTTGATATACTCTATATGCACAATGTTTGATAGTCGATTATTATCGTTGATAAATTTAAAAAAAAAAAGTAAAACATGAATAAAATAAAATAACATTTTTCATTTACTTTTAGAGCACTTTAAAAATTCTCTTAATTCAGCTATAAATTTTTCTTGTTTATGGAATGATAATTTCTCAAATAAAGTGTAGTAAAAATATTTTTAATAAGAATATGGCATATTGTGCGTCTTAATTAATTTTTTTTAAAAGTGTGTAAACCGAAAATAGGTCAATCAAATGACGAACCAGCCAATTGGTTTTTTAAATCAAAATAAGATAAAATAAATTTGTCAATAGCCAAAATTAAATACCCTTGATCAATATTATAGTCCCTCAAAACCGGTTTAATTGTTGCCATTACTAATTTAATTTAATTTCTTAAAATTGGTTGATTTATTTGGTTCAGCCAAAAAAAAAAAAAGTTTGACTACTAAAAGTAAAACCTCACTCATACTATTTTGCTAAATAAAAATACTTAGTGCTAAAATTAAAGTGTTTTGAAGTTCAACCAAATCATGTTATATATATATATATATATATATATCCTTTTTTTATACACACATTTTTTATGTGTTTTCTTATACTTAGATTCTTCTGGGCTTTCTTCTTTTATTCTATCTTGTTTTTTTACATGTTTTTTTGCATCATTTTTTTTAATGATTTTTGAGTAAACTACCAATCCGATGATAAACCATTATTTTATGATTTATATTGTATTTAATTGTGTGGTTTTATCAAATCTTTACCCATTTATTCATATGATTAGCATGTATTTACAATTCCTTTCCAAAAGTGTTTATAATTGAAAACTTGCTTCTTAGAGACTTTTAATTATGTATTTTAATTCTCCTTTATCCCATTCGATGCCGTAATCCGTGTGTTAAGTGTTTCAGGCTTCATAGGACATGAATGACTTGGAAATTGGAGAGGAAGCTTGCAAAAATGGAAGGAACACAAAAAACTAAGGAGATGACCAGCGAGCAATGACGCAAGCGCAAGGCCCACGCGAACGCGCGAAATGAAGAAATCGCAGCGACGCGAACACGTGCCTGACGCAAACGCGTGACAAGGAAAATCGCTGAATGACGCGAACGCGTGGACGACGCGTACGCGTGACCTGCGCGATCTGCAAAAATAATAGAATACGCTGGGGGCGATTTCGGGCCGCATTTTGTCCTAGTTTTCGGCCCAGAAACACAGACTAAGGCTAGGGAACGTACAGAAACTCAAGGGGACACAACCATACGCATCCGCACACATTTAGATTCATCACATTAGGATTACTTTAGTTTTAGATCTGAATCTAGATTAGTATTACATTGATAGTTTATGCTTTTGCTTTGAATTTTGGATATTGAAGAGACATTACCTCCGTGAAGATACTATTTTAGTTTGTTTCCTTATTCTTTACTCTTTTCAGTTGATTATTGACTCTATTCAAATAAGTATGTTACGTTTTGAGTTTATTAATATACAGAATTATTTTTATTTTTAATTAATTTTAATTATCTATTTAATTTTATTTAATTATGTGTTCTTATATTTTTATGATTGTTAATTTCATGTCAATGGAGTAGATTCTCCACTTGACATGGGGTTGATTAAGAGGAGACACTTGAGTTGGAATGCTCAAGTGCCTAGTTAAATTGGACGTTGTTGGCTAATTCTGTATCTGCTAACGCTGGACCTTCCCAAGGGAGAGGACTAGGATTTGCGGGTAAGAGTTGGTTTAATCACTAAACTTTCCTTTATTCAGTAAGAGTTAACCTAGTGAGAACAACAACCTCTTTACACTACACTTGAGAAGATTCCAACAAGGATGGAACTTCCATTTAATTATTCCCCCAGTCAAGGCCTTTTATTTGGAATATCAATAATTATTCTTAGTTTATTTTTATTGCTTTAATTCTTAATTAATTTAGTTATTCATTATCAAACTCAAACTTTCTGGGAATTTTCTGATTAATAAATTGGCACTCTTTCCTGCAACTCGTTGGAAGACGACCTGGGACTCATACTTCCAGTATTTTTATTTCTAAAATTTGTGACAACTCTTTTTAAATTGGTGAGGCAGATCTTAGCTGGTTAAGAGCTATATGTGCAACGCTACTCTCTTATTTGAAATCTCTTAATTCGTTGACATCTGCCACGCACCACCCGACTCCTGTTTATTTTTTTTAATGATAACGCGACTCCTCACGGAAAAAAATCCACTTCGACTCTTATTTCATACTTCCGTGATACAATATGGTTTATGTTGAGAGGGCAAAAATAATATATATTACTATAAAAAAATATATTAATCCAAATTTAAAAAAATAAAAGTGCATATTAATTATTTAAATAAAAAACCAAAAATTTTATATAATAAAATAGAATGTAAGATAATTTTTAAAAATCTTTTCTATTACTATTTTTAAAAATAAAAAAATATATATTCTAAATTAGTAAATTAATTAATTGACTTTAAAAATTTATATACAACACAATTACATATAATAAATAAAATAGAACAAAAGATAAATAAATAAATAATAAAGATCACTAAATTGAGAATAAAATAAAATATATAAATTCATGAAGAAAATAAAAAATTAGATTAATATCTAAACTATAATTGCTTGAATTAAAATTTGTAATTAAAAATATCAAAAAGAGAAATAATAAAATAGAGAATTTAAAATTTATCTTTTAATAAAAAGAAGATGACCACTAGAAAAGAAATAGAAAAAAATATTAAAAATATAAAACTAAAAAGAGGGTTTAAGAGAATAAAACAGTGATGACAGTTAAAATTTAAAAATAGAAAAAGACTAAATTTGATTAAATTAACTAATTATCAAAATGATAGAAAGATAAAGTGAATTTAAAACTATTTGTAATGGAGTTATTTAAAATTTAACAAAGAAACATATTATATATGTATATATTTTTAAAAAAATTTGAAATAAAAGTCGGGGTATGTAAGTGCCCCATTACACTACGTAAGTCCGTCCTTAGTCAATAATCGTATCCATAGTTATCAGAACCGAACTGGTAATCAACTCAGTCATATGATCGGGTCACTGGATTACTGGTTCAATCGGTGGGTCACTGATTCATTCGGTTAATCCGGTCATAATTAAAAAAATATAAAATTATATAAATAAAATTAAAATGATGTCTTAAAACTTAAAATGCAAGTCTTTACAAATATTAATAATCTAATATCAAGTCTTAAACATAACTAATAATCTAAAAAAGATAATAAATTAGTCTCTAGTACAAAATATGTTCTCAATTTAAATGAAGAAGAACAAGTGAAAGATAACACAATCATTTAAGCAACACAGCAACCACTACCATTCCACCAAAGTTCACTAACTCTCTGTGATTCAACAAAGTGAACAAACATCAATTCTAAAAAAATCCAGCAACAAACAACAATAGCTCTAAAAAACACAGCAACCAGCAACAAACAATAACCACCAGATTCAAGTTCAACAATAATTCTAACTAAAGTAATAACCACCAAATTCAATAACAACTCTAAAAAATCAAATACAATAGTAATAACCACCAGATTCAATAACAATACTAACTAAAATATGCTCAGCTTCAACAATTCTAAAATTCAATTACAACAGTCAACAACAATCACCAGGTTCATTATTCAACAATTCTAGTGAAAGACAATGAGTCCGTTGTCGAAGAATAATCATTTGTCCTTTAGTATTATCATCTATTATTCCTTTCAGCACAGGAGCTGGTTCATTCAATGATTCTTTTTGTTTCATGAACTTGAAATACACTGAAATCATCTCACAACTACACCTCAAGCATTCAATAAAAGCACAACTTCTGTTTTATGAAAACTTACTTAGTTGCAGCATTTTTTTTTTGCCTTTTTTCTTGCATAAAATCTTAAAGGGTCTTTTCTCTAAAAAAAATATATGAAATCAGAAGCAGAATATGATAGCACAAGAATGAAAGTAATGGTAAGAGAAAAAAAATTGCACGTTATCAATTGGTTGATATACAGTGCTCTGATTGCTTGTCTGTGTTAAAAACACAACATCATTTTCACTTGCCAAATTTACATATGGCATTCTAAGGACAAAATAAACAATATTCAGTAAAACTAGAATAATTACATAAGGTTTTAGGAAATTTTAGCACAGAAAAAATTTTAGACTTTGAATCTTATATTTGCAAAGGATCATAGTGAGCTTCTGTGGAGTGGAGCCTAATTTCTGGAATATCAGTGGTTTGTACAGACTTATCATTTGTTTTCTTCAATATTGTTGTTCTTATCTCTTGCATTTGTTCATTTCTGTCAGTACATGCAATAGATTCTGTTAATAAATAAAATTTTGATGAAAAAATAGCATTACAATGATACTTTTGAAATCTTACTCATTATGTGATTCAATTTCTTTTTGGGAGAATGAGTCCTCAGTGACATGTTTTCTTTTTTTGGATTCAATCTTGAAAAAGTAAATGAACACAATAAAATTAAAAAAATACACCGGAAAAACATTTACTTTTTTGCAGGTATTTAATTTTTTTCTTCAATCTTCTTTTTCTTATTTTCTCAGTTTCTTCATAATAGTTAGACAATACATGCCTATTAAAAAGTTTCATTTTGCGAAATTTTTTACAGACGATTTTGTGACAGATTTCGAATAGGCATATATCTGCTAGATTTCTAACTATTATGATGTATTTTAGACGAATTTTAGATAGATTAGCCAACATAAAGACAATGTATTTCAGACAAATTTCAAACGCAAAAATATTTCAATTTAGACAAATTTCAAACAAAAAATATATTTTATTTCAAACAAATTTCTAACAAATTTAGTCAAATATAACAAATTTTAGACAAATTTAATTTAAAAGAATTTACGTATTTGAAACAAATTTCATACAAAACAAAAAATTATTTTCGCACAAATTTTCTACAAATTTAATATAATATTTCAAACAATTTTCATACAAAATAATTTGCTATTTAATATATAAATATTTATTAAAATAAATTATATTCGATCTGCTTTCTATATTAAGACCATCATAATCATTTTTTTTCATATTATATCATCGAAATTATAAACACATAATAAAGTCGTGAAAAAGGTAATTACCATAAAAGAGTTAAAAAAATATTTATTATTAAAATAATTTTTTCCATAAATATAATCAAACTAAAATAAAAAAAATACTTAAACTAAAACGAAAAAAGCCTTTAAAAAGGTCAAATATCATGAATAAAATAAAATGTACTAATTCACCTAAAAATTTCTTAATCTAAATCAGAAAAAACATATACTCCTGACATCAATCACTTATATTATCATCCTCATCATCACTAGAGCATGTCCCAAGCTCATCTTCTGCAACATCAATCACTTATATTATCATCCTCATCATCACTAGAGCATGTCCCAAGCTCATCTTCTGCAGGATCAGACAAGGTTGAAGGAAGTGGGAGATTCAACTTTTTATACAAAGCATGAATTGTCTTTTTAATAGAACCAATTCTTTTTTGTTGAACCTTTAGTTGACATCCTTGATCTTTTAACTTGTGCTCAGCATCATTCAACTAAACCTTTTGCTCTAACCACTGGAGAATACATAAATCAAAACAAAATGTTAAATTCAAAGACATTGGCAAATGATAGAAAAAGAAAAGTGTTAATAGAGTTGAAGGAAAACTACTAACAGTGTTAATAGGATCAAGAGTTTTTATTGAATCAACAACCATAGCACGAGGGGAAAGAAGCTGAGCTTTCTTCAATATGTCCTTAAATAAAAAAGCATACAAGTATCTAGACTTCACCATAAAGTTCTCACAAGTTAAGGCTATTACATGAAATAATCGCTTAATAGGACCCAGATAATAACTTCAATGAATCCATGTATAAAACAAAAAATAATATAGCAAGAAGAATGCTACCAGCAAAACTAATCAGAAGAAATCCAGATTTCCACCTCAATATCAGTACTTGAATATAAATATATATCTGATTTAATCCTAAGGCGTTCTGCTCTGTTACCAATTTACTCAAGGCTCTGTCACATGACACAACAAAATAAATGCAACAAAATAAATATATAACTGATTTATTTTGAGTTTATTTTTCGTAAAAGCTTACCATAATAAGATGCACCAACTAAGTTAGATCATAGCTCTTGACTCCAATGAAGAAAATACCTGTTGCACTTGCTCTTCAAAACACTCAATTATATTGAATCAATTATATTAGATTAGATTAGATAAATGAATACCTTGATAATACACAACAGCATAGGTAACAAGCACAATTAAACTTGATAATACACAATTTGCAACACAGGAACAGATTCACAGGAACAGATTCACAAGAAGCCAATTCTCTGAGTTTTTTTTTCTCGGTAAAAATATTGGATCCTAACATATTCCTAAATTTAATATGCCAAAATTTAAACTTTCATTTTCACATCTGCAACACAGGAACATATTCACCCAGGGAACAAAATATCATGAATTCAATTATCAGAAGTTAGAATGCAAAATGAAGAAACAATAACACAATACCCACCAAGTTAACAATGAATGTAAGCACCAACCACAAACCTCGTCATAATCAAACTCTAAAAATTTAAAAAACTCATCAACAAAACATAACAAACAAATTATCAAATAGAGAATATGCATAGTAATATTTTTTCAGAAAGATATTTGTCCTCTTCTTCATTTTGGTTATGATGCACAACATAGAAGACCAATCCTACAACAGCAGATAAGCCAAGGAGTACCTAGATCTAGCAAGAGAACCTTCACTAATAACCAGGTGCTAAAAATTGGAAGCTCATCGTCAGATCTTTTGATAGCTGCACAACAGGTCCATCAAGCCCTAAAATCATTTATTCTCCAGCAATCCGAAGCATGCCTCAAGCCCCAATAGAATAAAAAAGGGGAAAACTCAAAGATCTCTCAGATTTTGTGCTCTTTCACCAGCTTGATGTTGCTGATCCTGCAAGTGTTGCTTCTCTTGCAAATTTCACAAACTGTTTGCTCTAGGGAACCAGAGAATATACTTATTGGACCAAGCAAGTAATGCTTAACTAAAACTGTGAGACCTAACTGAATATAAAGTAATTACAAGCATGTGACATGGAAACATAATGCGAAATGGGTACCCAATGCCCAGCAACTAGCTAGTTCAAAGCACATTAACAACATACTAAAAAAATTTAACAAATAATCATTCAATGATTTCAACAAAAACACCAAGCAGCAGCAGCATAGCAGAGCCGCAAAACACACAACAGCACACCCAGAACCCAGAATCCACGGCAGCACACCCAGAATCCCCGAACCCACAACAGCACACCTAGAACCCAGAGCAAATCAATGATTTGAACAAAAGCACAAAACCTTATAATCATTCAATGATTTGTTAATTTCTAAACAAAGAGTCAGAAAATAAAATGAAAAATGAAGAACAACTGCACACCAAAGCCACTGACCTTCGAGAGGGTGACGAGGCGACGGTGACGGCAACAGGACGACCGTGAGCGGGACGAATCTGATGGAGGATGGGCACCAAGCAAGGAAGAAGAGAGAGAACGGGGGTTCGATTTGGATAACGCCGATAGTAGAAAGAGAGACTCCTCGAATGGCCACGGACGGTGGCAGTGGGTCACTGAGTTCGGCGACGGTGGAGGCTAGCTAGGTTTTCCCCTTTTGTTTTCTTTGGTGCAGAAACGAATGAAAGTAAGAAAGGAACCAGAAGAAACAACGCGTTTTCTTCTTTTTTATTTTTTATTTTTTTCCTCTCAAACGACGTAGCATTAGGCAAACCGGCCAGTTACCGGTCCGGTCCAACTGACCAGTTCTCGGCCGGTTCAGCGGTTTTTATCCGATTCTATCATGAACGGTTTTTAATGGTGGACCGAACCATTTACATTACCGGTTCTCGGTCGGATCGGTTCAACCGGCCGGTTCGGTCTAGTTTTTAGAACCATAGTGAGGGTTGAGAGATCAGGGATTTAGGTTTTTTTATATCTAAAGCAGCAAAACAAACCGGACGGTTATTTAAAATCGCCGGTTGACCGGTTTTATCAAAACCGTCCGGTCCAAACTGGTTATCATTGGTTCTTTTCCTTCTTCAGTCTGACATTTCAACCGGATCGGCTACCTGACCGGTTCACCAATTTTTCAGTCGAACTGGCCGATCTGGTATGGTTCTTACAACTATGGATTCATAGTCAAGGAACCAAAATAATGGCCCTTATCATAAGAACAGAGAAACAGAGGAAAGAAATAATTACCTTTTATTATTCATGGTGTGGGTTGAGCGCCAATTGATGGATAGGTAGTGACGGTTGAGCGCTGATTGAGGGATAAGCAACAATGTCTTTGGTGTTTAAGGTTTACGACAAACAGCACCGATTGAGAAAGGGCACGCCGATGCAGGGTGCGCCGACGGAGCAGTGACGACGGAGCAGCGCCGATGGAGGGTTCCGAGAGAGGGTGCGAGGTTGCGAATCTAAGGAGGAGGCTTGCGGTTAGGGTGCGAGGGTTATAACAGAGAGGGTGCAACAGAGGCCTGAAAGATAGGGATTGGAGAGAGGGCTGGGTGCAAGGGTTCTCAGCAATAATAAAGGTTCTCAACAGTGATGAAGATGAAGGGCTCGGAGAGAGGGCTGGGTGCCGAAAAGCCTTTGATGTATTCATTTGTATTTTTTTTTAATTTTTAATATATCTTAATCTTATATAAAAAAGGTATATGATTTTTTTATTTTACGTAATTTTTTTATTCTTATTTATTATTTGTATTATTTTTTTAAAAGATTTGATATAATTTATTTTTAAGTTTTTATATATGTGATTCTTTGAGATACACTTTGTCTTAAATTTTGAATTATTATAACGTAAATAATTAAAAGAATAAATTAAAAAATAATAGACTAATTTAAGATATAAACAATATTTTTATACTAAATGTTAAAATTTTTCAATAAACATTTGAAATTCGTTTGAAAACTGATGCACTTTCAAATAGAATTTACAAATGATGTTATTTTCATCCCAAATTTGCGGGAAAAAGTTTTAGTTACTTCGAAAGGTAAGCTATAGTAAAAGCATTTAAGACTAATTATAGACAAATTTGGGATAGAATTAACATTTTTCAAAATGCGTCCCAAATCCATCTGAAATTATTGCGCATATTCAGATGGAATACAGACGAATTATAGTTTTTGTTCAAAATATGTTGCTAATCTGTATGAAAATTTTGGCGCCATCCAAAAAAATTTGGCGCCAAAATTTGGGACAAAATTTAGACAAATTTAGGACAGAATATATTATTCCAATGTCTCCACTAAAAGTTGTTCAACATTTGTCTCAAATTTGTCCGAAATGAAAAAGTCATTCAAACGGAATAAATTTCGTTTGAAATTTTCATCCGAAAAAACCCTATTTCTAGTGAGGTGCACTTAGTTTGGTTGTATTAATTAAATTCCTTTTCTATAATCCTGCGGTCCTCCACAAGCTCAACAAGCTACTGCAAAGTCTCCGACAGAGGAATATATCAAAGAACAATCTCAACAAGAATCTCGTGAGGAAGTAGCTCCTACTAATGTATAAGTTCTACTTAATAAAATTCTTTTTCAATATTTTTTGTGTATTCTTAATCTATTTTATGTGTCACCATGCAATCATCTACCCGTTAAAGCCATGAATGATGGAATAATGTTGGTTGCCAACACTGCATTAAAGAATGACTTTCCTACACCATCATTTAGCCTTGGATTCTCTCAATCAAGTGAGGAAGCTACACCTACTCAAGACGATGAACCACTAGCTGACAAGGAGAAATCTCAAGACAACCTAATATTGGTAAAAGAGTTTGTTGAGGTCATGAATAAGGGTTGCAACAGCATTAAAATATGCTAAAGAAAAAAGTTCCTCATCAGAAAAGGTGAACTCTATACTGAGTTTCCTTGACAAATTCAAAACTCCCGTGAGGCAAAAACAAATAACAGACGATCTTAAGGAGAAATGATTTTATTGGGTCATAAATATCAAGACTAATAATGAGGGATATTCCAATGTGTGGGAGACGATTTTTAAGCTGAAGCATGAATCTCACTTGGAAATAACGAGAATGCACTTTGATTCCTTAAAAGCCAAATCAAATATAAAAAATCTCATAATACTAGAATAACATTAATGATTTTCTTATGAATTGTGCCATACATGCATTAAGTTTGGGTTTTTTTTATTTTCGTAGGTTGTCTCGACAATGTGTCAAATTATGAATAATAAAAAAATTGAAAAATCTGAAAAACTTATATACTGTCTCCTCCCTGATATTGTAGTAAGCTGTAGTACATTAAAATTTCAGTGTACTTTTAAAATATATTGTTTGTTGTAACTGTTTCTTTCAATGTATTATAAAAGTTTTGTAGAATGCAGCATTGTTGAGTCATGAGGGCAAGTTCATTCATCCAAAAACTAACAAGCCCTTCCAGATTAAGGACTATCAAGACTACATCCCATTTTTGGACAAGAAAAAGCTTGCATCCCATCCGTTTGTAAGATTTCACTTATAAAACTTCATAAATAATTCTTACTTTGGTGCCAATTAAGCTAAAAGATTGTTCTCTTTGGCCAAATTTTAGATATTTTTCCGGGTTTGCTATGCACGGTATTGGTGGTTATGGATGGCGGATGTTGAAAAGAAGAAATTTTATGTTCTTGACCCATTAAACAAAAAATCTCTTTTGGAAGAGAGAACATAAATTAATAAATTTATTGTAAGTTGTTTATTTGATACAAATTTCTATTTTCTGTGTAAATTCTCTTGTTTCTATTTGTTTTAAATAAGGTGCACTGGTAATTCTATGGCAAAGAAGAATAAATTATAGAATACACCGAATTAATTCCCAAATACACCAAAAACTATTCAAATAAACATCAAATTCTATAGGTTGAAATCATTCATTTCGGTGTAATTTGGTGTTAAATATAGAGTTTCTCATACTTGCCTTGTTTTGTTTTTTAGGGCTTTGGTGCACGAAATTGTGATCTCAGGCAACGGCGCCAGAAACTCTGTACGCACGTCTTAATAGATCGTTTTTCATTCACAACTTCGATACAACTAACCAGCAAGTGCACTGGGTCATCCAAGTAATAAACCTTACGCGAGTAAGGGTCGATCCCACGGAGATTGTTGGTATGAAGCAAGCTATGGTCACCTTGTAAATCTCAGTCAGGCGGATATAAAATAGTTATGGAGTTTTCGAACATAAATAATAAATAGATAGAAAATAAGGATAGAAACACTTATGTAAATCATTGGTGAGAATTTCAGATAAGCGCATAGAGATGCTTTCGTTCCTCTGAACCTCTACTTTCCTGCTGTCTTCATCCAATCAATCCTACTCCTTTCCATGGCTGGCTTTATGTAAGGACATCACCGTTGTCAATGGCTACTTTTTATCCTCTCTGGAAAATGGTCCGATGTGCTGTCACTGCATGGCTAATCGTTTGGAGGCATCACCCTTGCCAATGGCTGCATCCCATCCTCTTGTAAAAATGGTCCAAATGCTCTGTCACAGCACGGATAATCATCTGAGGTTCTCGATCATACTGGAATAGGATTCACCCTCCTTTTGCGTCTGTCACTACGCCCAGCACTCGCGAGTTTGAAGTTCATCACAGTCATTCAATCCCAGAGTCCTACTCGGAATACCACAGACAAGGTTTAGACTTTCCGGACTCTCATGAATGCCGCCATCAATCTAGCTTATACCACGAAGATTCTGATTAAGAGATCCAAGAGATACTCATTCAATCTAAGGTGGAACGGAAGTGGTTGTCAGGCACGCGTTCATGGGGGAATGATGATGATTGTCACATTCATCACATTCAGGTTGAAGTGCGAATGAATATCTTAGAAGCGGAATAAGTTGAATTGAATAGAAAAACAGTAGTACTTTGCATTAATCTTTGAGGAACAGCAGAGCTCCACACCTTAATCTATGGAGTGTAGAAACTCTACCGTATGAAAATACATAAGTGATAATGGTCCAGGCATGGCCGAATGGCCAGCCCCCATGAAAGTCTAAGATAGCATAAAACTGATCAAAGATGATCCAAAGATGTCTAATACAATAGTAAAAAGTCCTATTTATACTAAACTAGTTACTAGGGTTTACAAAAGTAAGTTATTGATGTATAAATCCACTTCCGGGGCCCACTTGGTGTGTGCTTGGGCTGAGCTTGAATGTTACACGTGTAGAGGTCAATCCTGGAGTTGAACGCTAGTTTGTAACGTATTTCTGGCGTTCAACTCTGGCTTGTGACGTGTTTCTTGCGTTTAACTCCAGACAGCAGCGTAGAACTGGCGTTCAACGCCCTTTTACGTTATATAAACTCGGCCAAAGTATGGACTATTATATATTTCTGGAAAGCCCTGGATGTCTACTTTCCAACGCAATTAGAAGCGCGCCATTTTGAGTTCTGTAGCTCCAGAAAATCCACTTTGAGTGCAGGGAGGTCAGAATCCAACAGCATCAGCAGTCCTTCTTCAACCTCTGAATCTGATTTTTGCTCAAGTCCCTCAATTTCAGCCAGAAAATACCTGAAATCACAGAAAAACACACAAACTCATAGTAAAGTCCAAAAATGTGAATTTAACATAAAAACTAATGAAAACATCCCTAAAAGTAACTAGATCCTACTAAAAACATACTAAAAATAATGCCAAAAAGCGTATAAATTATCCACTCATCAGGCTTCATCATTTCATAAATGAGGGTGTTTGCTGGAGGAAAATCTTTGATAGACAAGGATGAGGGTATCAAAGAACCATACATTAACATCAGCGGGTAGCAAGGTATCAAATCTTTCTATTTAATAAATTTTACTTGTTTTCTCTTACTCTACTATTTTATTGTGTTAATTTATTTTTGTTTTTAGCTACGATTGTGGAATATATGTGACGAAATGGCTGGAGATTATTGATCCAAAAAATATCAAGAAGGAAAAATATTCATGGAAGAATTGGAAACAAGTAACTATCTTTAAAAATAGATAACTCTCTATTACTAAATTAACAAACTTTAATAACGAAATTTCTTTAAATTTTTGGATGAAGTTGATCATTTCAAAGTCGAATATGCTTTTCTCATTCTTTTTGATGAAATGAATCAACTCAGAGATAAAGCCATTGAAGAATGTGAAGTCATCTGGCTATTAAAGCCATCTGCTGCATTACTAAGTCCTTACTGTACATTGGAATCAACAGATATTGATAGTAGATAGTTTGATATTGTAAATTGTATCTTTGTATTGATAGTACATAATTTTCTTTGCAAAATTAAACTTTTATGAATCTGTCTGTACTGTATTGAAATGTTGCTAATCTGAGTGAATCTAGGTTAAAAAAGTACAGAAAAAAATAAATTCTATAATACACCAAAGTACTTGCCAAAAACACCAAAAACTATTCAAGTAAATAAACAAATAATTATGTAGGTTGAATTTCTACACTACTTAAGTATACACTACAAGAGAACCGCAGCTTAGCAGCACCGAATTTCCTGCGTCTCCCCAAACCGCAGCAACGTGATGGAGGAGCTGCGGTTCTTGTAGCGGATTTTGTGTCCGTCAAAGATCGGTCACCATAGCTGCGGTTTTGTGCTTCAAACGCTCCAAATTACATAAAGCTCAGAGTGACAAAACAACCAAAATTGGAGGAAGTCTGATCCAATTTTCCTCGTTTACGCACGAACCCAAAAGGGGGCAAAGGCACCAATCACCAGGTCCAAGACTCACTCCCGCGGTATACATTCCTTCCATCAGCTGCAGCCGCCACATCGTTCCGGGTCACAGATCTGCTGAAGCTGCTGCATATCTCCTGCGCGCGAAAGGAGGGTGGATAGGCACATTCGTTGTTCGTTCCTCCGCCGTGCACATCCCGGTGTCGTCGCGAGGCTTCCTGACCTCGCCGGTGTCATCATCCTCAACCTTCCCCCCGTACCCTATTGTGCGCCGCTCGACTACACCCTCTCCTCACTTTCAGGTTCGCTCTCTCCCCCTTTTCTTGCTCTTCCAATTTCATATGTTGGCCAGGTACCTTTGTTTGAATTGAATAATTTTGATTGTTGATCGGATCTGTGTGCACCAAAGTTGTTTACCCATCAGTTCCCAATTTGGTCCCTAATCTGGTTCGAACCGTAGTTCCAATTCGGTCCCTAATCTAGTCCCAATTTAATTGTTCCCAATTCTTTGTTGAAAATATATGGATGATAACAGCTGCAATGTGAGGATGGATGTTAGGCTAGCTGTATAGTTTAATTTGTTACTCAAAACCACCCAAAGCCATGTGATTAGTACCAATTATCCAAGAGCACTCATAGGTTTTCCTTCTGTGGTATGTCAATGGAGCAGGAAACCAAGTCAAAAATTTTTACTAGGAAAGATACAAGCAAAAATAAAACAGAACAGAAGAGTTATAAAACAAAGTTTGGTGTTCTCTTTTTTTTTCCCTGCTGATTGTGTTTTTCGTCACATGAAACTGTTAGATACAACCATGATTGGGTTGAAAGAATTCTTAAAATGCATCAGATTTGCAATGAGCTATATCTAAATGTTATCTAATATCTAAGATCATGTGTGCTCTTTGTTAACATTTGTAGCAAAATTTCACCATGGCTAAGTTTATGTATGTAAGTGTGTTTTTATTTTAAGTAGTGTGACTCTGAATTGTGTCCACATAACTATAATTCTGGCTGTAAATTTAGTATTTTTTGCTGCTATTTTTATCTTAAAAGATAACATTTTCAATGATACTAAGACAAAAATTAAATTTCATAGAGAATATAAAAGTTAATATGCTTTGCAACTCATAGAGCCATCAAAATAAAATAAAGCAAAAACCTGTTACAAGAATAGTTATGTAATAAAAGAAACACCTTTAAATAAAAATGCGTTAACTCATTAACCATAACAGTGCAGGAATACTATTCAACTAAAAGAATACAATTTAACTTATACACATGTTTAGTTCTAAAACTAAGTAGATGGGGCTCCCATCTCAGGTCCATAATATTATGAAGTCTGCAGAGGATTAAGTGCTATCAGTCTTACCTCTATTAAGGGAAAGAATTCTTATGCTACCAGAATTTTTGCCACCTACTTCACAAGCTAACCAGCAATCTTATCTTTGTGCCAAGAAATATACGGCAAACTTAAGAAAGATTGAACCTTGAATAAATAATGAAGCATCAAAGTTCAACCCTATGGTGTTGTATAAACTTTATAATTTAATGTTCCACAGCAACTTATGAGCTAATCGAACCGTTCCCAGTCTTCAATTACTTTAGTAGAAGATGATGTTAAAGGTGGGACATTAGAGTTTCCCATTTCGGAGTCAAATGTCTCCCATTGGGTTGTAACTTTCACACTATTGTCACTATTGCTAAAAGGGTTGGCATTTCGTGCCTTTAGAGCATCTAGGGTATCGACCAAGCTCTGCACACGATGTACCTGTTGACGGGTGGAAAAGCTTATGTTTAGCCTTTCGTAGGAGTTAACAACAAATATGCTTGATGCAATATTTTTTCTCCCAAAAGCTGCTTTTATACCTCTATGAAAAAATATGTGAAGAGATATACTCTTTTCTCTAAATAATAATAATAATAATAATAATAATAATAATAATAATAATAATAATAATAATAATAATAATAGAACTAATTAATAAAATAAAGGAAAACAAACTAACAATGATGAATAACATAGGCAAAGATTTCAGATTATAGAGGACAAACAGATTCACAAATAACTCAGATTGTCACAATTGCAATACCTAGAGATTTAAATTTAAAGTAAGGTTTGATTTTTTTTTTGGATGGGTGATAAATTGGATTTTTGATGGTTTAGAAATTCACCAATAAAATCTCGTTGTAAAGTATAGTTTCTAAACCAAGAAATAATCCTTTCATACAAAAAGTTGTTTGTCACTAGTACAAACCCCTAAAATTTATAAACCGAAGTATTGGACCTCGGGTCGTTCTCCCTAGGAATTACAATATAGTGTCTTGTTATTGGTTATGAGTTATTTTGGGGTTTTGGATAAGAAGCATGAAAAGTAAATGGCAATGAAAATAAACTAACAACTATAAAAGGCTCTTGGTAAGGTGTGAGAACTAGAAGTCCTATCCTAGTTATCCTTCTCAATTGTGATGAGAATTGTTCATTGCTACCACTTAGTTAACCCTTACTAATTAAAGGAAAGTCAAGTGGATGAATTGACTTGAGCCACAAGTCCTAGCCAACTCCCAAGGAAAGACTAGCTTTAGTGCACTTCAAACCAATTAGCAATCTCTCCAATTATCAATCAACAAAGGAATTAGATAACTCAAGTGTCACTAATTGCTCTACCTAGGCCAAGAGGAACAAAATCTACACTAAAACTAAAAGAGACATTTCAACAAACACATAGAGTGCAATAGAAGTAAACATTATTAATTGCAAGAATTAAAGGAATCTACAACTACAAAGGCAAGAAATCAACAATAGAAAAGCAAAGAAGACACATTTATTATGAATTACCTCTTATTGAATTGGAAGAATATAGAAGGAACAATACTAGATCTACAACAGAGTATATGAACAACATAAAGGAAATTGCAATAAAAGAATAGAAGAAGAATGAATGTAACAACAAGGAATTGAGATGTAGAAGTGGAAGAAAGCAAAGATTAAAACCTAGATCTAAAAACTAAACTTAATTCTAATCCTAATTCTAGAGAGAAGAGAGAGCTTCTCTCTCTAGAAACTAACTCTCACTCCTAAACTAAGCTAAAACTAAACTAATGGTAACTAACATATGTTTCCCTCTTCACTCCTTGGGTTAAATAGCATCAGAAATGAGTTGGATTGGGCCCACAAGGCTTTAGAATTCGTTGGCCACGTTTTGCTTTAAGTGAACTAGGTGGCAGCAACGGCGCGTGTGCGTACTTTGCGCGTGCGCGCCACCATACGTGTAGCAACTATGGCAAATCTTATATCATTTTGAAGTCCCGGATGTTAGCTTTCCAACCCAACTGGAACCGCATCAATTGGACCTCTGTAGCTCAAGTTATGGTCGTTTAAGTGCAAAGAGGTCGGCTTGACAGCTTTCCGGTTCTTTCATTTCTTCATGAGTTCTCCACCTTTTCATGCTTCTTTCTTCATTCCCTTGATCCAATCTTTGCCTTCTAAATCTGAAATCACTTAGCAAACATATCAAGGCATCTAATGGAATCAAGGGGAATTAAATTTAGCTATTTTAAGACTTAAAAAGCATGTTTTCACTCTTAAGCACAATTAAAGGAGAATATACAAAACCATGCTATTTCATTGAATAAATGTGGGTAAAAGGTGATAAAATCCCCTAAATTCAATACAAGATAAACCGTCAAATTGGGGTTTGTCAATGGGAGAAAGAAAGTTAGTCACTTTATATTGTTCAAATAAGAGAGGTCAGAAGCTCAAAAACCACCTTCAAAATATGCAAAATGCCATAGTAGTTAGTATTTTTTAAGGAAATATCTACTTGAAATTTCATGAATGATGAAATATTGGCACATATCTATAATCTATTATATATGAACCTTCTCTGACAATGTTTACACCAAGGGATCACTAAGTTTCCTAAGGTCCTTTTTCTATATTATCATATCAGCTTTATAATCCAGTCTAGCAATTTTCAGAGAAAAAAAAATGATCATAAGATTGCGTGAACTACTCTACACATCATGGTAAAAACCAAAAACCATTTCAAATAAAACGAGAGAGATTATTGTCCACAACTAACTAACATAAGAGATTGCACAAAACATAATTAACAACGAAAACCCGAAAAAGTAGCTCACCCTTATTTATTCTCCCTTCTATCTTTTTTCTTTCATTTTCCTTCAATTCCTCTTTCTTCTTTTGCTGTTGCTTTTTTGTTTTTCCCCTCCGCTGTTGTTGTTCATCTTTATTGTGTTTCTCCATAATTTATATGTTAGTTATAAAAATATGACTAATTATCCAAGTGATTAAGACAATCTTAACTATCCTATTTCATTTAGATGTACTTTTTGATATTTATTTATAAGGACAGACTCCCTAAATATACTTTGATGACCACATCTTTTCTTAAGTGTATCCACCATCTTTTCCTAGCTTCTCTGATATATATATATATATATATATATATATGAAAAAGGAAACACTACACTGAAAGTTCAGCTAAGAGAGATGGATTGACTCAAAGGTATTTTGAAGACTTATTTAGGTGGCTAGGGAGAGAGGGGGTTTTATACGCATGACAGTAGGCGCAAAATTGGTATTAAATGGATAATATTATTGGAGGGGGTAAATGAAGATAGATATCACGTGCTCAACTGGTCTTATAGTGATGTCAATATTATGAGACCACGTTCTCTGACTGGTTTGAGAGGATAGTAGACTTTGTCTACCACCACCAATACGTTATTATTGTAGATTATTTAAACATATTTAAATTATTGTAGATTAACTAAACATATTTAAATTAAACAAATCTTAACTTATGCATATTTAAATTCCTTAGGTTACTTTGTTCACATTCAATTATGTCATTTTCTAGATTATCTGAATTTTCACACAAATAAGTTCAAGTTGAGTTAATCATTAGTCCTAAATGTACGTTACCATCTTCTTTTTCTCTTTTTCTTTTATTCTAATTTATTTTTTAAACGCTTGTGAGATAATTTATGGGTTCTGTTTTCTTCGATGATATAGGATAAAATTAAAACCCTTGAAACAGGTTCTCTGACGAGCGGATATCTCGGGGATTTGAAATAAACTATTTGGGGTGCGTCCTTGTACCTTCAACTGTGACAGGTACTTCATTTGTTAAGAAGCAATGAGTCTTGCACAAAAATTTTTCGAGTATTTACCAAGTATTTTTTTAATCTAAAGACCTATAAATTAATGGCAGACCACTTCTTAGATCTATTTGTTCTCTGACTCAAGTTGTTCTACCAACTTGGAACAGTAAAATGTAAGAGTGTTGTGATAAAATCATGAAGCTAATTTGAACATCAATTAGCATGCTTCCAAATTTCACCTATATTTTCTCACCTTTTTCTTATCTTTTGGTAAAATTTTGGCACTCAGATTATTGTTATTTGGTAGGAGCAGGTGTATATAATCATCTAGATAGTAATATAGGTGAATTGCACTCTCATGTATATATACAATAACAATAATTTTGTGGCTGGAGTAATTATATAATAGTTAGTTTTCCATATTAGAGTTCCACCTTACTTAATATTATTGAATTGAAAAGTACACATCTAGTAAGTAACCAAACTTATATATATTTTATAAGCTTGATGTGCATGTTAAAACTAGTTAACTTAAGCCCTTTATCTATAAGTCATTTTTTATTTATTTAACTGTAAAATTATTAAAATCCTTTTTTTTTTAGAATTGATTGTTTAGTTCTTTAATGCTTTTGTCTTAAGTATGATCTTAACTCTAACTATTACGCCTTTCTTCTTTTTCTTTTTTTTGTAAGGTTTTATTTTCCATTTCAATTTTTTTGGCTTTGGGACCAGTATTTCTTTATTCCAGTAATTTTTTTCTAAAGTGCAGAATTTCCCAATGAGTAAGCAACTTTCAATAAATTATCTTGTGTGATGCGTATTATTCTGAAGGATAGTATCTGTGTTTCGTTTTTTTCATTTTAAGAGTTATTGTCCGCATCTATTTTATGACTGTTTTATTAGTTATTATCTGTTACTCTGACTTTATTATTTGAATTTTTGGTGTTCTATTATATCATTGAAGTAGACATTGATAAGAGTTGGATTTCAAAGCCATGAATTGGCCTAGAGTATAGGGACGGTTTGAACAGATTCTTAGATTTCGCATTTGCCAATGCATCATCCGATGGGATGATACATTGTCCATGTTTGAAATGCGGGTTACGCCTTCTCCAAACTATAGAGGATGCGTATGATCATTTGATAATAAAACCTTTCCCCTGTAGTTATATATTTTGGGTACATCACAGTGAGAGATGCGTGGCAGAGAGCTCTAGTGAAGGACAAGAAGTAGAATCCGATAGAAACCTTAAAAGACCCAATGCTTGATATGGTTCAGGAGGCGTTCAACTTCCCAGGACTTCATGGCAACGAAGACGATTCAGTGAATGAACATGCTGGCGGGGATCGGGAGGAGTTGCCATACTTATCAAATGAAAGTAGTCGCGAGGTCTGCAACTTGCATGACCTGCTTGAAGATGGAGCGCAGGAGCTATACCCGGTATGTTCAAGGTTCTCTAAGCTGTCTTTCTTGGTGAGGCTCTATCATATAAAGTCCTTGTGTGGAGTGAGCGACAAAGCCTTCGGAATGATACTGGAGTTGCTGGCCGATGCCTTTGAGCATGCAAGGATTCTGAGCACTATGCACGATGCCAAGGGGATCATACGAAAGCTTGCTATCGCATACAAAAAGATAGATGCATGTCCAAATGACTGCATGCTATACCAGTGCAGGGACAAAGAGTTGTCTAAATGCAAGTGATGTGGGACATCAAGATGGAAGCAAAAGACTTATAGGAACTCCAGAGTGAAGATCAACTGGGTTGTTAAGAAGAACGGAAAACTGCAAGCGACGAAGACTCTTCGCTACTTCCCCCTTATTCCACGATTGCAACGGCTCTACATGTCTAGTAAGACAGCCGCTGACATGCTGTGGCATAAGAGTGGTCATAGCTCTGACAGTATTTATCGGCATCCACGGGGCAACGACGCATGGATGGCATTTGACAGAACTTATTCCTACTTCTCCAGCGACCCGCGCAGTGTTCGCCTAGCCTTGGCTAGCGATGGCTTTAATCCTTATGGAAACATGAGCTCGAAGTACTCAATTTGGCCAGTAGTTCTTATTCCGTACAACCTGCCCCCTTGGATTTGTATGAAACCCACCTCTTTTATCCTCTCCATGACTATTCCTGGGCCTAAAATGCCTAGAAATGATATAGATGTCTACTTACAACCCTTGATCAATGAGTTGAAGCTGTTGTGGGTTGGTGTTGAAACGTACGATGCTTACATGAAAAAAACTTTCAGGATATATGCTGCGTTAATGTGGACAATCAGTGATTTTCCAACTTGTCCGGGTGGAACAGTACGGTGGGAGAGCTTGTCCTGCATGCAATTTGGATGCTGAGACTAACCGGCTCACACACAGTCAGAAATGGTGTTTCATGGGTCATCGTCACTTTCTGAATCCTGCCCACAGATATAGAAAGGACCAAGATAGATTTGATGGAAAGATAGAGGATAGAGGTCCACCTGTCAAACTCTCTGGTGGAGACATTACGAGACAACTACAGGACGTGCATGTCCACCTTGGCAAGGTGCAATCGGTTGCTGGGAAAAGCACACGCGGACAGCAAACCGTCGTACCAGACGAGTCCCCTTGGAAGAAGAGGAGTATATTCTTTGAGCTACCATACTGGGAAAATAATGTATTGCGTCACAATCTTGATGTGATGCACATAGAGAAGAATGTGTGCGACAACATAGTTTTCACCATAATGAACGAGAAAGGTAAGTCTAAAGACCACCTTAAGGCATGAAAAGACCTCCAATTGATGGGAATCAAGCATGATCTGTGGCCACGGGAAGATGGGAAGCACCCATCCACTATCTTTACTATGACCAATCCACAAAAGGATATCTTTTTAAGGACTATCAAGAATGTGGTCTTTCCAGATGGGTACTCTAGCAACATTTACCGCTGTGTTGACCTAAGATAGCACAAGATGTCGGGCTTGAAAAGTCATGACTGTCATATTCTAATGGAGCATCTACTGCCAATTGCATTAAGGAATGCTTTGCCTGCCCCAGTGTCCTCTGTCTTGGTGGATTTATAATCCTTTTTTGGCAGAATATGCAGTAAATCCATTGATGCTCAACAACTTTCCCTCCTTTAGGATCATGTGGTCCATATTCTGTGCCGCATGGAGATGGTTTTCCCTCTTTCTTTCTTCACCGTCATGGTTCACTTGACTGTACATCTGGTCGAGGAAGTTCAACTCGGTGGCCCAGTTCAATATCGGTGGATGTACCCAATTAAAAGGTACCTATGTCATCTCAAGCAGTACGTGCGTAATAGATCACACCCGGAGGGCTCAATCATAGAGGGATACTTATCGGAGGAGATTCTCGTATTTTGTTCAAGATACCTCGATAATGTCGAGAGTAGGATAAATCAACCAATGCGTGTTGATGATCGACCGTGTGAACCTAGTGAGTGTGAAAGTGCAGCCATGTTTCCAGGGGTAGGAAAGGCGGTGGGGGTTGCTTCGTTTTACGCTCTCTCACCAATTGAGAAATTTCAAGCTCACTTTCACGTCTTAGTCAATTCTCCGTTTGTGGAAAAGTTCATAGAGTAAGTAAATTTGATATTATGGATTACAGAAATGACATAATCTAGATGGAGATTCTAACATGAAACTGCTGTGATCTATCCAGTGATTTCAGGGCCATCACAAAGAGGCAGCTGCGAAGCAGGATAAGGTCCCAGTCTCACATAAACAACGTTGTGCACAGAGAATTTCCCGAGTGGTTCAAGCATGAGGTGAAGCCTGTTATGATCAATCCTGTTGTCGACGGTATCCTATTTGTTCTATCCCAAACTGATGAAACGTGTGATTGTTACCTACCAGGTTCCCTTGGGAAGCATCAGGCATTCGAGCGAACTGCAGTGGCTTGCATGTGGCCCCAATATTCAAGCTAGCCGCTTTACTGCTTACAACGTAAATTGATTTAGGTTTATGACCCTGTCAAGAGAAGAAGGGCTGAAAACTCAGAATAGCGGGGTTTATGTCACTTCCGACACTAGAAGTTATGCAAGCAAGTGGGACAGTAATGTTGCAGTTGGTGGTGTCTCGTATTATGGGAAACTAGTGGACATCATTGAGTTGAATTACAGAGGTCAATTCACAGTCGTTTTGTTTAGATGTATCTGGGCAAACACCACATCTGGTAGAGGCATAAAACAAGATGTTTTGGGCCACACACTTGTCAATTTCTCTAATCCGATACATGTTGGTGATCGAGAGGATAACGAACCGTATATTCTTGTATCAGAGGCTCGCCTTGTATACTATGTGGAAAATGAGGTTGATAAGGAATGGAGTGTAGTAGTCCTTATGAAGCCAAGAGATTTGTTCGACATGGGTGATATACATAAACACTGTGAGGTGGAACTTTCCCCCCAACCGAGTTTATCTGAGTTGGCTGAGTGTGACACGGAAGGTTTGTCACTGATAAGGGAGGGCAATTTAGAAGAACCCACCAATGATGCCTTCGATACTCACGAAGAGGCTGTTGATTCTTAGATGTGTTTGGCAATGAAGAAGACTAGAAATTTGATTTGACTAAGTGTTATTAAGATTATGCGAATTATATATGACTCTAGAATTTTGCAGGTTTATAATGTTTCTGGTGTAGAACAATTGCTTATTATTATTATTATTATTATTATTATTATTATTATTATTATTATTATTATTATTATTAGCTTTATTCTGGTGTGATACATATGCTCCGATTTAAGTTTCTTTGCTAAGTGTGGTATTCCAACATTAGGTTTATTTTATATTTATACACTAGTACTGGTACATATCTTGCACTTTTCTGAATAGGGTGCACTTGTACACTATTCTACTAGAATTTGCTGCTGCACTAGCAGTGAATGTCACAATTGCTGGTGGTTTATAATGGTTTTATTTTCTGATTGTCCGATTAATTGCTAGGAGTTATTAAGGATTTCAGATATTTGATGTGGCTTTTTTAAATATATAGCAGCATGAGTTAAATGTTGATTGACAGGAATATGCAAGGTTATTTTGCTCACTTGTTTCATGATGGGACTTATCAGGGAAATTGGAAGAGAGAGACTTCTTTCTTTGCAGCACTAGCAACTGGTTTTCCAAGGCAATGGTTCAGGCATCCCGTTCTTCTCGTTGGAGCACGCAACATCATTTGCAAGGGACTTATGGTTGAACAAGTCGCCTATTCAATCATGGATGAATGTGTTCTTTGCACACCTGCACATAGACCAGGCTGCTAAGTTTGCGCTTGGGTCCATTATGTTGGTACGCTCTGATAAGTCAGACAATTGCTTGGTCCTTTTACTTTTTCAAACTGCAACACTAATTTGAGTGATGTTATTATCCTATACACAAAAGACACTACCAAAAATCTTACATTGTTTGAGTCTCTTAACACTGCAGGAATTGGAGCAATTCAGAAGAAAGTACCGCAGAAAATTCGGCTTTGTGTTCATAACAAGTATAGACAAGAAGCTGTCGCACCAAATACTGGAGGATGTGAAGGTAAGATAAACTATTTTCTACACATGTCTCAATTATATTAGTGTCTAATCTTATTGTTGATCAAAAGCCCAACATCATACTTTATGGATACAGTTTAATATGGACTGGTTCTTTGCAGCTGGCCAGGTGGTCCTACCTAGTGATATATAGCTATGTTATTTGCTTTTGCTATATAACTTACAATAGCATCAGTACCCATCATGCATCTTTTTATAAGTGAAAAAATTATAATACAAGAAAATTACAATAGGACCAGTGTCCTAATTTGCATGCAACGGATTTACAAAATTATTATTATTATTATTATTATTATTATTATTATTATTATTATTATTATTATTATTATTATTATTATTATTATTATTTTAACCCCCAATTAAATTTATGATTTTTTGAATAATTCTATTAATATTGTTAGCAATAAAATATATCATAATTTTTTATTAGGCTGACGCATATAAACATGATAAATTGTTTATTATTATTTTTTGTGGCTTATTTACACTGCTGAGTGAAGCCCGTTATTGTTACCACCAGGAGAGAAAGGAACTCAGTCTTTTAATGTTCAAAACACATAAACCCCGCCACTAACCTAATCCTAATTTCTTTCACCACTAAAGCCTCCCACGCGACGCACTTCCGCCCGTTGCTGTTGGATCGAATATCTTCCTCCAAGCAGTCTTCGGATTTCACCAAGTTGGAGTAGCCGTCGAAGTCGCAGAGCCAGAATCCATCAACGTTGTCCTGCCATGTCCACCCATCAAGCAGCTGCGTCGTGAGAAGCATCAGCGTCGATAACCTTCCTCCCGCTGGCGGTAAGCACTAATAGTTGACTTTGTGTGGTTACTAAATTGCCCATTGAGAATCGCATGTTACTCAACCCTTATTTATGGAATTAGTTTTGTGTCTCCATGATCAAGTTCTTCCCTTTGTTACTGTGATTTTATTTTGAAAACTAATTAAAAAATCAACTTCAAGAAAGTATTGTTGCCATACTGCATTTGTTTAACATATCTGGTATTCCAATAATTTGGTTTAACTTTGCTTTGCCGCACTTAGTGGTGTTTTTTGTTCCTTGCATTTTTCTAGCCATTTGATTATCATTAGCAAGAAGGTTATCTTATTATAATATCCACAATTGTTGTGTGCTTATGGAAATTGTATTTACTGTAATTTAGCAGTATATTTATGTAATATTTTCTGCTGGAAATTGTTGTTTCTCGTTGTCCTGTTTTCCCCCTAACTCTTTAGTCAGTTCATAGATTTAACTGTGATGGCTGTAACTGTGCTAGGAAATTTGTTTATGACTTCATTTTCCATAATTTTGAATTTACAAATCTTTACCCTCTTTATTTTAGTTGGTTTTGTGATAGCTTTAACTATGAGAATGGCAAAAAAATGTAAACACCATTCTCCTTTTTCTCAAAACATTTACAAAGTCAATCCATGTCTAAATTTCCTCTTTAATGTAGGTAGAAAAAAGAAAATTATAAACTGATATGATATGTGAATATAAGTCAAGGAGAGGAGTTTATTTAAACATTCGTATCTCAAGTTATCAAATAACGCACGAGTTTAAGAAATTAATACTAAGTAGTTTAAATAATTGAAAAAATAAGCACGCATTTTTTTAGTTGATTTCAGATTAAGATTTCACGGTGAATTAAAGAATTCAATGTTCGTGATTTCTTCAATGTACCTAAATTTGTTTATTTCCATAGCTAGTAATTAACTTGTTGACTAAGTATAGACATTATTATATGAAGGGTTAGAGACTTAACATATATTGATCATTCTCAAATGTAAATAGGGTATGTGCTTAATTTGAAGAATGTATTACTCCTACTATGTATAGAGTTGTTTACGAGAAAGTGATGAAGTAGGGGGGCGTATATTGATCATAATCATTATTGTTTGCTTGATTTAGGTTTCAAAAGATAATTAATACTCAGAACATGAAAGTTTGGATTTATTAACTTATATATATATATATATATATATATATATATATATATATATATATATATATATATATATATATATATATATATATATATATATATATATATATATATATATCATGTCTTGGGTTTTGATTTGAATTTTGGTAATGCCTATATAGTGCTTATACAACAAAGTTGTAACTCATGCCACTACAAGAAAATGGAACATTTGTAACAAAAAATTTATATCAAATTTAAAATTGTTACAAATTATAGTTTTTTTGTAACAATAATTAGTTATTGTTACAAAATAAGAATATTTTGTAACAATAAGAAAATTTGTTACAAAATATTTCAATATTTTGTAACAACTTGATTTCTTTTGTTACAAATTATGTTGGCTTTCGTATCGAATTATTGTTTTGTTACAAAATGTTATAATTTTTTGTAACAAAAGATTATATTGCTACAAAAATTCAAAATATTTTGTAACAAAAAATTAATTTATCACAAAATACAATATTTTTGTAACAAGTTATTTATTTGTCACAAAATTCAAAGATTTTTTGTAACTAATAAAAAATTTTGTTTCAACATACTAAATGTAAGATTTAAAAATTTTAGAAGATCTTATTAAGAGCTAATTTAGATTTATTTATCATTAAGTATTTTAATCTCTGAAATTATTTTATTAAAGATAATTAAAACAAATTTTGATTAATTGAGTTTAAAATAATTTAAGGTTTTATCTGATTTTATAATTATCGAATTATTTTCTATATTTAAATTATAAAATTTAGAAAATGTAAAATAATAAGAATTTTATACTATTCGGTTTAAATAATTGAGATTTCAAAATTTAATACTAATATTTTTATAAATAAAGAAAATTAATTATATTATCTTATAATTTCAATTAGAGTATTTAATTTCAAATCAATTAATATTTTGATACAATAAATAATATTTTAGAATAATTTTAGAGATTTCATTAGTTTTCAGATTAATCCAAAAACCCCAATTTACCCAAAATTTCTAATTTCATTTTTGTCCCAAATTAAACTCTAATTCCCAAATTAAATCCAAACCCTAAATTTAACCAAATTAAACCCTAACCCCACTCATCTAACCCTAGCCACCATCCCTTCTATTTTGTCCTAATTAACCTACGGAAGAAAGAAATAAAAATGAAAGGGGAAGGGGAAACAACGGAAAGGGAGAAGAGAGAGCGCTTGTGATCAGAGAGGAAGAGAGCGATGGAGAAGAGAGGGATCGGAAGGGAGGGGACCGCGTTCTGCCGTGCCGCCACCACCACCGCCACCCCGTCATTGTGGCCATCGAGTCACCGTCGTGGAGCTGAGTTGCGGAGAGTTCACGAGCGAGAGAGAGCGACGTGGAGGGCGAGAGTCATGAGCCTGGGACCGCCGCGACCGTCACAGCACCGCCATCCTCGCGTCAGTCACCGCCGCTGTCAATAATCAAGCCCGTTGCCGCCATCCGCGCCTCTGTTGCTGTCAAAACCGTGTGCCGCCGCTGGAAGGATCTTCGTTGCTGTCGTTAAAGCGAACGAGAGGGAAGGAGACGTGGAAGGAAGAGCCATTGAAGCGAGCTTGCTTCCGTCGCGTCCTGCCTAGCCACCGTCATCAAAGCCTCATTGCTGTTGATTAAAGGTGTTATCGTGGAGCTCAAGGATAACGCGCAGAAGTTGAATGGAGCCGGCTTTCTCGCTCACATCAATCTGTAAGTTCTTTTCACGCTGATCTCGATTTCTTCCCCTTTAATACCACTTGAGTTTCTCAATATAACCCTAATTTTAACGACCTTTATCTGATTTCGCTCATTGACTTCCTTTGACTTGTCCATTTGCAATTTGGGATTTTTAGCTACTTATATTGTACATAAGCATAACTATGTAAGAATTCCTGAATTTCTCATTCTAATTTCAGGAAGAGGCAACTGAAGTAATTACTATTGTTTTGGTGTTTCTTTATTTAATGTTAAGCAGGTGTTTAGCGTGTAATTAGCTAATTAGGATTAAGCTAGCGTTTGCCTTTGATTTAGTCTCTTTTGAGGAAGAAAACACTATGAATATTAAAGATGAATTTATATTTTCTGATAAATTAATGGGAATAATCAAGTAATCTATCTTTTCTAGGGTTTGGTGGCTATGTCCAAAGCTTACTTGAGTTCACTGTGAGTCACTATTAATTGCCACAAGCTCTTCTCTTTTTTTCTTTATTTGTTTGTTTGGATCTTTAATTTTGAGTAGCTGTGCTGTGATTTATGATCTATTCCACTCTTAGTTTCTTTTGATGCTATTTTTCTTCCTCCAAGTTTTTTAATTGTTCATTGTGTGAGTTGTCGAGCTGGGTCAATTTGGTTTTTTTTGTGTCTAGGGTTTAGCAACTATGCATTTTAGCTTCCTCTGCATTTCTATTCTTGGATGTGCATAAGAATTTCGTTTCCATTTGATATTTGGGTGACTGACATTCCCAAATTGCTGTTGTAAAAATAAAAGGCTTTATTTTATTTATATTTTTAAATGTGGATGGATTTTTTCTGTTGTTGGAGTTGAAAATTGTCATCTGTTTTAGGGTCTTCCAACTAGTTAGGGATTCTAGACATGGATAAGTTTACATCTCCTCAAGGAGAAAGGGTAGGTGATATTTTGTTTTGTGGAGGGTAAGAGTGTAAGACTAAGCTACTGAAGTGACCATCACTGCAAGTTGGAGATATACCATGTAATTAGAGGAAGAAGAAATATATATATATATATATATATCACTACTAGAAATAGGACTTTTTCGGACGAATTTTGAGATGAAATTGAAATAAATTTCGAACAAATTAGAGACATTTTTTCCTTCAAACAAAATTGGGACAAAATTTTTTTGTCCCAAAAATCCTTGTTGCTAATTTACATTTTGTCTGAAATTTCGTCCGAAATTTTTTTCATACAATTTTTTGACAGATTTCGAATAGGCATTTATCTGCTAAATTTCTAACTATTATGATGTATTTTTAGACGAATTTCAGACATGTTAGCCAACATAAAGACAACGTATTTCAGACAAATTTCAAACATAAAAATATTGATTTTTAGACAAATTTCAAATAAAAAATATACTTTATTTCAGACAAATTTCTAACGAATTTAGTCAAATATAATAAATTTTTTTCGAACAAATTTTAAACAAATCAAATATTTCTTTTCAATTAAATTTCAGACAAATTTAATTTAAAAGAATTTACGTATTTGAAATAAATTTCATACAAAACAAAAAATTATTTTCGCACAAATTTTCTACAAATTTAATATAATATTTTAAATAATTTTCATACAAAATAATTTGCTATTTAATAGATAAATATTTAGAAAATAAATTACATTCGATCTGCTTTCTATATTAAAACCATCATAATCATTTTTTTCATATTACATCATCGAAATTATAAACACATAATAAATTCATGAAAAAGTTAATTACCATAAAAGAGTTAAAAAAATATTTATTATTAAAATACTTTTGTCCATAAATGTAATCAAACTAAATAAGAAAAAATACTTAAACTAAAACAAAGAAAGCCTTTAAAAAGGTCAAATATCATGAATAAAATAAAATGTACTAACTAATTCACCTAAAAATTCCTTAATCTAAATCAGAAAAAACATATACTCCAAATATCAATCACTCATATTATCATCACTAGAGCCTGTCCCAAGCTCATCTTCCGTAGGATCAGACAAGGTTGAAGGAAGTGGGAGATTCAACTTTTTATACAAAGCATGAATTGTCTTTTCAGTAGAACCAATTCTTTTCTATTGAACTTTTAGTTGACGCCCTTCATCTTTTAACTTGTGCTCAGCATCTTTCAACTTAACCTTTTGCTCTTCATTGATCATTTCTTGCTCCTTTGCCTTTTCTTTCCACATGTGAAGTTCTTGCTCAATATTTAGATTGTCTTTGGATGTCTCTGAACAATTTCTGGAATCCAACTTTGAAGAGAGATCTAAACCAAAAGAACCTAAACCAAAAGTATCTTTTTTCCCCTTTGTCACAACTTTGTTCCAAATAGTGTAATCATCTGGTATATCTAAACCTTCCTTAGATGCCTCAATATCTCCCTCATTATCCAAGGATAAAGCTATTTGAGAAAGTTCTGTCTTTCGCTTTTTTAATTCACCCTACAAAACCAATTCATTTTAATCGTAACTAAATATGCCATGAACAAATAAGTGACAATTATAGGTGACATAATGAGTGGCTTTATAGGTGACAATTATAGGTGAGATAACTATATAAGCATTGGACTCAGTTCTAATAGATAACATCCTTGAGCTATTTCATACTAGCACACAAGCATATAAATTGTAGGTAAAGAAAAGAGCAAAGATTTAGAATAAGAATAATTAGGTGCAAAATGAGACCTACAGCATCAAAACATATAACTTTTATGTTGGTTAGTTATGAACAAAATTTTAGCACAAAATTCTATAAAACTCTATCAAATAATAATTGCCTAGAAACCAAAATGTCCTTACGTTACATTCTACCAACATCAAATTCAAAGGATTTTATCATAATATATATAAAAGTACTTTCTGCCTAGAGAGATGAACTATATGTATCAAATGAAGCCCATGAAGCCACTTTAGATTTTTAGTTATACTCTTCTCATTAGTTCTTACTGGTGCTTCTATAGGTCCTCTCAACACATTCACTTCCTCGTATAGTATATTCATTCATGCATTCCAAAATCCTAACCTGTACAACATTGAGCTTATTACACTGTTGGCCTTTCATACATTCAATTCCATACAAGATCTTAGGTCCTATAGCTGTATAGCAAAATTTTTCCTGAACTTAATATGACTTTCCTATATCATTCATTAACAACACTCAAATCATCTCTCTATTTCATCCAACAGAGTACTATTATTTTTCCCCTTTAAGTAGATATCATGACAAGACACTCATTGAAATCACCTCGCTGTCAAGATTGATAAGTATGTAGAGACGAGATCAGATCCAAATATAAATCTTAAAAATTTCGCAGAAGCTAGTCTTAGTTGCACTCCGACTCCACTTATACATTTTATTCAACACAAAAGAAATGATCAAACCTGCTAATTGGTATGCCTAAAAATCCTCCTTACTTTATACTTACCATGTACATTGAATTATCCTTGAATATTGTATAATTATAACCTACTCCATCGTGAGTAAAATTTTAAATTAGGAGGATCTATAGGAATACTTCTAGGAGGCTATATCATCACAATGTTACAATAACATTGCTTAACAATAGGTAAAACTACAATATATACCCCATTTCATGTTAATTCTGAAATCCACGACAATCCAAGGATCCTATATCAGCTCATTTAATATCAAAGCAAGAAAATCAACAACAATCCTTACAAGGTTGAGAAAAACTTCAAAGAATTAGAACAGAAACCCCAAAAAAAGAAACCCTAACCTTTTGTAAAAAGGGAAGAAGCCCTGAGACAGTAGCATGTATGTAATATCTAAGTTGAGGATGGCGTGCTCACATACTCACAATAAATGTTGAACCTTGCAAAGGACGCACAAAGAGAAGAGGAGGCACGAACAATCTAGCGAAGGGGCGGTGTCTGAGGCTGGCAGGGGTGCGGGTTCTGAGACCGGCGGAGGTGGACACATGCAAGAGGCAGAGCAGTTGTTCGCAAGTGAAGGCTGGGAGTGCGATTAACGATGGTGGAGGTGGTCTGAGGTGCGAGATTGGAGGCTGGAGTGGTGGATATCTGAGACCAGAGACAGGAGGCAGAGCACGAGCGGCGAAGCACCAGCGGCGAAGCACGAGCGGTAATGCACAGACAGAGGCAGAGCACGCAGAAGGAGCGCGAAGCACGAGTAGCAATCACAGACCAGAGGCAAAGCACGCACAGAAGGAGGGAGAAGGAGATGAAGAACTAACCCTGAAACGGTGAAACCAAAAGACGGTTCTGAAAAATGGTTTGGTTTTTGGCAAGGTAACCTAGCTGTGATATTAGTAGGGAGAAGGCACTCAGAAATTGAAATCCCCTGAAACTAAAAGGCCATTTTGATAAAATTTTGATTTTTGGCGCAAAGTAAATAATAAGTGGTATTAAAATAACTATGCATATTTTAATTTTTTTAAATTAAAATTATATTTAATTTTTAATATCAAATTAAAAAAAGATAAAATTACAAAAAATTATATTCAATAAATTATAGAATATGATATCTAAAAGATAAATATTTTAAAAAAATTATGTCTAATATTAATTTTAAAATATTTAAATTAAATCATGTTCTTAAATCTTTGTTATATAATAATCTGAAAAGATAAATATTTAGTAAAATTAATATTCGAAATTAAAATTTTTTTTTATATTAATAAATAATATAGATAAGATAAGATAACTGCCTCGAATTATATAAACAGGAGCCAGAGACCCTTCAGTTACATTCCTCATTTCACACACATATATTTCATAAATCTATTCTGACTTGAGCGTCGGAATATCCTTGCTAAGTACATACCCACTGCATCGCTCCAATCAAACAATCTAACAACTGTTCCGACTCACAAGTCCCCAATCCATTTCACAACTCCTACCAGAGACTTTTAGATAAGTAATTTTTTCTCTTATTTTTTTATCGTGTTTATATAATTTTATATTAGTGTACTAAAGGGTTCTCTTGAAAAAAATTATACATAGATAATTTTTTTAATAACTATCATTATGTGATTTAATGTTCATTTATATGATTTTTTAATATTTAAAATTTTATTATTACTTTAAGATTAGTTCTTTATTTAAATTTATCTTGTACACACATTTTTTGGTAGATGACATATTATATTCTAACTTATTGGTTCTTATTTAATATAGGTTCATGATCCTTTAAATAATGTGACGGATTTGAATATTCATTCCTTGGCATGGGGTTCTTTGAGAATTGTTAAATGTTGGCCTATTTACAAAGTCAATGGCTTCAAGTTTCACACAAGATCTCACTCAAGTAGAAAGTCAACTCAGAATTATGGAATATGTGTCAAAGGCACAGATTATGGTAAGTATGAAAATGATTTCTATGGCCAGCTTGATGAAATTATTCAAGTTGAGTATACTGGGCTACCACTAAAAAGAGTTGTACTATTTAAATGTGAATGGTTTGATCCCACGATTGACAAAGGAACAAAGATAAACAAAGAGTATGGAATCATACAGATATCCAAGAATAGACGATATGGTAAATATGATCCATTTATCATTGCACATAAAGCAATCCAAGTATATTTTGCACCTCATCCAATGAGCAACACCAGAAAAAAAGCAGAATGTTGGTTTGTATTCAAGACTAAAGCAAGATGTGAGATTGAGATTGAAACAACAGAAGATTGTGCATATCAAGAAGACGCCACAAATCAATCTAACAATCATATCTCAAATGATATTGACACTATTATTAATTTATTGGATACCAATATAGTACAAGATATGAACATGATGATGATGATGATGATGATAATGATGAGACACTTGGGGATAAGGAGGAGGACGAGAATGAAGACGAGGACGAGGATGAAGACGAAGACAAGG
The DNA here is from genome assembly GCF_059453495.1 of Arachis ipaensis. Taxonomy (NCBI): domain Eukaryota; kingdom Viridiplantae; phylum Streptophyta; class Magnoliopsida; order Fabales; family Fabaceae; genus Arachis; species Arachis ipaensis. The sequence continues at coordinate 28,223,702 of NC_142435.1, forward strand.
ACGAGAACAATGAGGACGAAGATCAAACTAAATAGTATGATAAAGTGCACTATAAAATGTATTCATTTGTATTTTCTTTTTTTAATTTTCAATATACCTTAATCTTATATGAAAAAGTATATGATTTTTTTATTTTTTACATAATTTTTTTATTATTATTTATTATTTATATTATTTTTTTAGAAGATCGGATATAATTTATTTTTAAATATATGTGATTCTTTTAGATACACTTTATCTTAAATTTGTTACAAAATTAAATTTTAAATTATTATAACGTAAATAATTAAAAGAATAAATTAAAAATTAATAGACTAATTTAAAATATAAACAATATCTTTATACTAAATGTTAAAATTTTTCAACAAATATTTGAAATTTGTTTGAAAATTGATACACTTTCAAACAGAATTTAGAAATGATGTTATTTTCGTCCCAAATTCGTGGGAAAAAATTTTAGCTACTTCGAAGGGTTAGCTATAGTAAAAGCATTTAAGACTAATTATAGACAAATTTGGGATAGAATTAACATTTTTCAAAATGTGTCTCAAATCCGTCTGAAGTTATTACGCATATTCAGATGGAGACGAATTCTAGTTTTTGTCCAAAATGTGTTGCTAATTTGTATGAAAATTTTGGCGCCACAAAAAAAATTTGGCGCCAAAATTTGGGACAAAATTTAGACAAATTTAGGACACAATATATTATTCCAATGTCCCCACTAAAAGTTATTCAACATTTGTCTCAAATTTGTCCGAAATGAAAAAGTCATTTAGACGGAATAAATTTCGTTTGAAAATTTCGTCCGAAAAGCCCCTTTTTCTAGTAGTTAAAGATTTTATTTTATGTTGTGTCTTGAACTACTATAGAAATCAGCTTGATCTAGTGAATTCTTAAAGGGTGTATGTGCTTTAGTGTTCTTCATGAACCTAGTATCATTAAATTATTTTCAATTTGTCTTTCATTTCTGCCAGTTGAAGAGAATGCACAAAAGGACATTTAAGTGAAAATGTCTTATTTTTAGTGTTTCAACATTTGAATTGGAATCCCAAGCTAATTGCTGCTCTGTCAAGTGTGTGAATTAATTAATTATCAATACTGCTTAAGCTTGCATGGGATGTTATACATTTAGTGAATTAATTAATTTATCAATATTACTTGGCAGCTGTGAGTTTTTCTGTTATTACAGTTAACAAAATTAATTAATTGGTTAACACAAGATGTGATACTTAAAGAAGATCCAAACGTAGCCTTAAGTTAGTTAGAAGCTTGCTGACTTGGCAGCTTTCTATTTTTCTATTATTACAGTTAGTAGTTGGGAATTAGCACACCTAGCCTAGTCTATATATTAGATTCATTTATCATTCTATTCCTTTGAGATTCACCGTTCTGCAATTTATCATTCTATTCCTTTGATATTCTCATCTTGCTTCTTCTAAATTCTTTAATTTTCTTTTTTATATATAGTTAGTAAAAGATATTATAGTCAAATATATATTACTTTAATCTTGAAATATTATTTTATAAATATTCATAAATTTGTGTGTTGATTTTATAAAAATAATACTCTAACACACACACACTCTCTCTCCTTGCACAGTAGTTGATTATTAGAAGACTAATTTGTGTGTTCGCTCAGAGATTTTTGGTCCAATCCCTTCAACTTTTTACTTTGAGTTAAGGTTAGTGCAATTCTTGTGTTGTAAAGTTCATTGATTTCTAGGGTATTGTATGATAAATGAAATATTACTTGTGTTGTGTTGTTGCTTATATTGCATTGAAAACATTGATATGGTTAAATATTGATAGGATGTTGTATGATAGATCTATAAGGTAATAAATAAAGGCAAAAAGCAAAGATGTTCCTAAACGTCTTGATTATTGTTCCATTGTTTTATACTTTAATGATATTTAATAAATTTCTTAAACTAAAATGCATGTTTAGATCTGAGTCATGATTATTGTATCAACATGTCCTATTTTATCGTACTTCTCTCCAAAGGTTATTCATCGTAAAAATTTTAGAGTTTGTATTCATTGTTGAATAATACGAGTATAATTTTTTGTTTTTTCCTATGCATTTTTAAAGGAAAAACAAATCTTGTTTTTTAAGCTAGTGTTTTTTGTTTCGTGGTCTTTTCAGGTGTGTGGCACTTATTAGAACTTCTCCATGAGAAATGAGAAATGAGCTGTATGAATGGTATGCGAAATTGTTACTCAGGTTGTAAAATTTGTTGTTCGTTCTCTCCCTGGCAATGGCGCCACTAACGGGTGCACAATACCATGGTCCAAACATAACTTCACAACTTCGCACAACTAACCAGCAAGTGCACTGGGTCGTCCAAGTAATAAAACCTTACGTGAGTAAGGGTCGATCCCACGGAGATTGTTGGTATGAAGCAAGCTATGGTCACCTTGTAAATCTCAGTCAGGCAGATATCAAATGGTTATGGAGTTTTCGAAAATAAATAATAAATAAACAGAAAATAAAGATAGAAATACTTATGTAATTTATTGGTGAGAATTTCAGATAAGCGTATAGAGATGCTTTCGTTCCTCTGAACCTCTGCTTTCCCACTGTCTTCATCCAATCAGTTTTACTCCTTTCCATGGCTGGCTTTATGTAAGGACATCACCGTTGTCAATGGCTACTTTTCATCCTCTCTGTGAAAATGGTCCGATGCGCTGTCACTGCATGGCTAATCATCTGGAGGCATCACCGTGGTCAATGGCTACATCCCATCCTCTTGTGAAAATGGTCCAAATGCTCTGTCACAGCACGGCTAATCATCTGAGGTTCTCGATCATACTGGAATAGGATTCACCTTCCTTTTGCGTCTGTCACTACGCCCAGCACTCGCGAGTTTGAAGTTCGTCACAGTCATTCAATCCCAGAGTCCTACTTGGAATACCACAGACAAGGTTTAGACTTTCCGGACTCTCATGAATGCCGCCATCAATCTAGCTTATACCACGAAGATTCTGATTAAGAGATCCAAGAGATACTCATTCAATCTGAGGTAGAACGGGAGTGGTTGTCAGGCACGCGTTCGTAGGGAATGATGATGATTGTCACGTTCATCACATTCAGGTTGAAGTGCGAATGAATATCTTAGAAGCGGAATAAGTTGAATTGAATAGAAAAACAGTAGTACTTTGCATTAATTCATGAGGAACAGCAGAGCTCCACACCTTAATCTATGGAGTGCAGAAGCTCTACCGTTTGAAAATACATAAGTGATAATGGTCCAGGCATGGCCAAATGGCCAGCCCCCATGCGTGATCAATATGATCAAAAGATGAACTAAATATCATAAGATGTCTAATACAATAGTAAAAAGTCCTATTTATACTAAACTAGTTACTAGGGTTTACAGAAGTAAGTAAATGATGTAGAAATATACTTCCGGGGACCACTTGGTGTGTGCTTGGGCTGACCTTGAAGTTTACACGTGGAGAGGTCATTCTTGGAGTTGAATGCCAGTTTGTAACGTGTTTCTGGCGTTCAACTCTGGCTTGTGACATGTTTCTGGCGTTTAACTCCAGACTGCAGCGTAGAACTGGCATTCAACGCCCTTTTGCGTCATCTAAACTCGGCCAAAGTATGAACTATTATATATTGATGGAAATCCCTGGATGTCTACTTTCCAACGCAATTGGAAGAGCGCTATTTTGAGTTCTGTAGCTCCAGAAAATCCACTTTGAGTGCAGGGAGGTCAGAATCCAACAGCATCAGCAATCCTTCTTCAACCTCTGAATCTGATTTTTGCTCAGGTCCCTCAATTTCAGCCAGAAAATACCTGAAATCACAGAAAAACACACAAACTCATAGTAAAGTCCAGAAATGTGAATTTAACATAAAAACTCATAAAAACATCCCTAAAAGTAACTACATCCTACTAAAAACATACTAAAAACAATGTCAAAAAGCGTATAAATTATCCGCTCATCACAACACCAAACTTAAATTGTTGCTTGTCCCCAAGCAACTGAAAATCAAATAGGATAAAAAGAAGAGAATATACTATAAATTCCAAACTATCAATGAAACATAGCTCCAATCATATGAGCGGGACTTGTAGCTTTTTGCCTCTTGAATAGGTTTGGCATCTCACTTTATCCATTGAAGTTCATAATGATTGGCATCTATAGGAACTTAGAGTTCAGATAGTGTTATTGATTCTCCTAGTTCAGTATGTTGATTCTTGAACACAGCTACTTTATGAGTCTTGGCCGTGGCCCTAAGCACTTTGTTTTCCAGTATTACCACCAGATACATAAATGCCACAGACACATAATTGGGTGAACCTTTTCAGATTGTGACTCAGCTTTGCTAAAGTCCCCAATTAGAGGTGTCCAGGGTTCTTATGCACACTCTTTTTTTGCTTTGGACCTTGACTTTAACCGCTCAGTCTCAAGTTTTCACTTGACACCTTCACGCCACAAGCACATGGTTAGGGACAGCTTGGTTTAGCCGCTTAGGCCAGGATTTTATTCCTTTAGGCCCTCCTATCCACTAATGCTCAAAGCCTTGGGATCCTTTTTATTTACCCTTGCTTTTTGGTTTTAAGGGTTATTGGCTTTTTGCTCTTGCCTTTTAGTTTTAAGAGCTTTTGGATTTTTCTGCTTGCTTTTGCTCTCTTTTTTTTCGCTATTTTTTTTCTGCAAGCTTTGTCCTTTGCTGCTTTTTCTTGCTTCAAGAATCATTTTTATGATTTTTCAGATTATCAAATAACATGTCTCCTTGTCATCATTCTTTCAAGAGCCAACATATTTAACATTCTTAAACAACAACTTCAAGAGACATATGCACTGTTCAAGCATTCATTCAGAAAACAAGAAGCATTGTCACCACATTAATATAATTAAACTAAGTTCAAGGATAAATTCGAAACTCATGTACTTCTTGTTCTTTTGAATTAAAATATTTTTCATTTAAGAGAGGTGATGGATTCATATTCACTACTTTAAGGCATAGACACTTAATACTAATGATCATGTAATAAAGACACAAACACAGATAAACACTTAGCATAGAGAAAACGAAAAACAGAGAATGTAAGAACAAGGAATGAGTCCACCTTAGTGATGGTGGCGTTTCCTTCTTGAGGAACCAATGATGTCCTTGAGCTCTTCTATGTCTCTTCCTTGTCTTTGTTGCTCCTCCCTCATTGCTTTTTGATCTTCTCTAATTCATGAAGGATGATGGAGTGCCCTTGATGTTCCACCCTTAGTTGTCGCATGTTGGAACTTAATTCTCCTAGGGAGGTGTTGATTTGCTCCCAATAGTTTTGTGGAGGAAAATGCATTTGAGGCATCTCTGGGATCTCATGGTGATGAGCTTCATGCGTTTCTTGAGATCCATGAATGGGCTCTCTTGCTTACTCCATCCTTTTCTTAGTGATGGGCTTCTCTTCCTCAATGGGAATATCTCCTTCTATGAAAGCTCCAGCTGAGTAACATAGATGGCAAATAAGATGAGGGAAAGCTAGCCTTGCCATGGGGGAGGACTTTTCGGCTATTTTGTAGAGTTCAAGGGAGATAACTTCATGAACTTCTACTTCCTCTCCAATCATAATGCTATGAATCATGATGGCCCGATCCACAGTAACTTCAGATCGGTTGCTAGTGGGGATGATGGAGCGTTGGATGAACTCTAACCATCCTCTAGCCACAGGCTTGAGGTCCAGTCTTCTTAGTTGAACCGGCTTGCCTTTGGAGTCAATCTTCCAATGAGCTCCTTCCACACATATGTCCATGAGGACTTGGTCCAACCTTTGATTAAAGTTGACCCTTCTAGTGTAGGGGCGTGCATCTCCTTGCATCATGGGCAAGTTAAACGCCAACCTCATGTTTTCCGAACTAAAATCTAAGTATTTCTCCCGAACTATTGTAATATAATTCTTTGGATTCGGGTTCTTACTTTGATCATGGTTTTTAGTGATCCATGCATTGGCATAGAACTCTTGAACCATTAGGATGCCGACTTGTTGGATGGGGTTTGTTAGAACTTCCCAACCTCTTTTTTGGATTTCATGTCGGATCTCCGGATACTCATTTCTCTTTAGCTTGAAAGGGACCTCGGGGATCACCTTCTTCTTGGCCACAACATCATAGAAGTGGTCTTGATGAGCTTTGGAGATGAATATTTCCATCTCCCATGACTCGGAGGTGGAAGCTTTTGTCTTTCCTTTTCCTTTTCTAGAGGATTCTCCGGTCTTAGGTGCCATCAATGGTAATGGAAAAACAAAAAAGCTATGCTTTTACCACACCAAACTTAGAATATTGCTCGCCCTCGAGCAAAAGAAGAAAGAATAGTAGAAGAAGAAGAAGAAAATATGGAGGGAAGGAGGGAGAGGTGTATTCGGCCAAGAAGGGGAAGCGAGGGTTGTATTGTGTGAAAATGAGGAAGAATGGAGGGCTATATATAGGGAAGGGAGGGGGGGTAAGGTTCGGCCATAAGGGTGGGTTTTGGGTGGGAAATTGATTTTGAATTTTGAAGGTAGGTGGAGTTTATGAGGTAGGTTTATGGGGAAGAGTGGATGGATGTGAGTGGTGAAGTGGTGATAGGGAAGAGAGGATGAACATTGAGAAGAGGGAAGAGAGTGAGTGGTGGTAGGTGGGGATCCTGTGGGGTCCACAGATGCTGAGTTGATCTTATGGGATCCACAGATCCTGAGGTGTCAAGGATTTGCATCCCTGCACCAATTAGGCATGTAAAATTCCTTTGCATGTAATTCTGGCGTTTAAACGCCGAATTGATGCTTGTTCTGGGCGTTCAGCGCCCAGATGCAGCATATTTCTGGCGTTGAACGCCAGCCAGATGCTTGGTTCTGGCGTTCAGCGCCAGCTCTTCTTCACTGTGCATTTCTGGCATCTGGACGCCAGGATGCTGCTTGTTTCTGGCGTTCAACGCCAGAAACATGCTCTGTTCTGGCGTTGAACGCCAGACAGATGCTCCTTACTGGCATTTAAACGCCAGTGAGCCCTTCCTCCAGGGTGTGATTTTTCTTCTGCTGTTTTTGATTCCGTTTTCAATTTTTATATTTATTTTGTGACTCCACATGATCATGAACCTAATAAAACATGAAATAACAATAAAAATAAAATTAGATAAATAAAAATTGGGTTGCCTCCCAACAAGTGCTTCTTTAATGTCAATAGCTTGACAGTGGGCTCTCATGGAGCCTCACAGGTGTTCAGAGCATTGTTGAGACTCCCCAACACCAAACTTAGAGTTTGGATATGGGAGTTCAACACCAAACTTAGAATTTGGTTGTGGCCTCCCAACACCAAACTTAGAGTTTGACTGTGGGGGCTCTGGTTGACTCTGTTTTGAGAGAAGCTTACTGTGCCTCTTTTCCATGTTTACAGAAGGATGTCTTTGAGTTTTAAACTCAAGGGAGTCCTCATTCAATTGAAGTACTAGTTCACCTCTGTTAACATCAATCACAGCTCTTGCTGTGGCTAGGAAGGGTCTTCCAAAGATGATGGATTCATCCTCATCCTTCCCAGTATCTAGGATTATGAAATCAGCAGGGATGTAAAGGCCTTCAACCTTTACTAATATGTCCTCTACTTGTCCATAAGCCTGTTTTCTGGAATTGTCTGCCATCTCTACTGAGATTTTAGCAGCTTGTACCTCAAAGATTCCCAGTTTCTCCATTACAGAGAGGGGCATGAGGTTTATCCCTGACCCAAGGTCACATAGAGCCTTCTCAAAGGTCATGGTGCCTATGGTACAAGGTATTAGGAACTTTCCAGGATCCTGTTTCTTCTGAGGTAATCTCAGTTGATCCAATGCATTTAGTTCATTGGTGAACAGGGGAGGTTCATCTCCCCAAGTTTCATTACCAAATAAATTGGCATTCAGCTTCATGATTGCACCAAGGAACTTGGCAACTTGCTCTTTAGTAACATCTTCATTCTCTTCAGAAGAAGAATACTCTTCAGAGCTCATGAAGGGCGTAAGGAGGTTCAATGGAATCTCTATGGTCTCTAGATGAGCCTCAGATTCCTTTGGTTCCTCAAAGGGAAACTCCTTATTGATCACTGGACGTCCCAGGAAGTCTTCCTCCTTGGGATTCACGTCCTCTCCTTCCTCTTTGGATTCGGCCATGATGGTCAATTCAATGGCCTTGCACTCTCCTTTTGGATTTTCCTCTGTATTGCTTGGGAGAGTACTAGGAGGGGTTTCAGTGATCTTCTTACTCAGCTGGCCCACTTGTGCCTCCAAATTTCTAATGGAGGACCTTGTTTCATTCATGAAACTCAGAGTAGCCTTAGATAGATCAGAGACTAAGTTTGCTAAATTAGAGGAACTTTGTTCAGAGTTCTCTGTCTGTTGCTGAGTGGATGATGGAAAAGGCTTGCTATTGCTAAACCTGTTTCTTCCACCATTATTAAAGCCTTGTTGAGGCCTTTGTTGATCCTTCCATGAGAAATTTGGGTAATTTCTCCATGAGGGGTTATAGGTGTTTCCATAAGGTTCACCCATATAATTCACCTATGCTATTGCAGGGTTTTCAGGATCATAAGCTTCTTCTTCAGAAGATGCCTCTTGAGTACTGTTGGATGCAGCTTGCATTCCATTCAGACTCTGAGAAATCATATTGACTTGCTGAGTCAATATTTTATTCTGAGCCAATATGGCATTCAGAGTATCAATTTCAAGAACTCCCTTTTTCTAAGGCATCCCATTACTCACAGGATTCCTCTCAGAAGTGTACATGAACTGGTTATTAGCAACCATGTCAATGAGTTCTTAAGCTTCTGCAGGCGTTTTCTTGAGGTGAATGGATCCACCTGCAGAAGTATCCAATGACATCTTAGCTAATTCAGACAGACCATCATAGAATATATCCAGGATGGTCCATTCTAAAAGCATGTCAGAAGGACACTTTTTGGTCAGTTGCTTGTATCTCTCCCAAGCTTCATAGAGGGATTCACCTTCCTTCTGTCTGAAGGTTTGAACATCCACTCTAAGCTTACTCAGCTTTTGAGGAGGAAAGAACTTGGCTAAGAAAGCCGTGACCAGCTTATCCCAAGAGTTCAGGCTATCTTTGGGTTGAGAGTCCAACCACACTCTAGCTCTGTCTCTTACAGCAAACGGGAAAAGCATGAGCCTGTAGACTTCAGGATCCACTCCATTAGTCTTAACAATATCACAGATCTGCAAGAATTCAGTCAAGAACTGAAAAGGATCTTCGGATGGAAGTCCATGGAACTTGCAGTTCTGCTGCATCAGAGAAACTAATTGAGGTTTAAGCTCAAAATTGTTTGCTCCAATGGTAGGGATGGAGATGCTTCTTCCATGTAAATTGGAATTAGGTGCAGTAAAGTCACCAAGCATCCTCCTTGCATTATTATTATTTTCGGCTGCCATCTCCTCTTCCTGTTCAAAATTTTCTGTAAGGTTATCTCTGGATTGTTGTAATTTAGCTTCTCTTAGTTTCCTCTTCAGAGTTCTTTCAGGTTCTGGATCTGCTTCAACAAGAATATTCTTGTCCTTGCTCCTGCTCATATGAAAAAGAGGGACAAAAAAATAATAATAATAGGGATCCTTTTTGCCCAAGTATAGAGGTTCCCTTAGGTGAGTGGAAGAAAAGAAGAGTAGAAGAAAAGAAGAAGAGAAAATCTGAACTCAGAGAGAGAGAGGGGGTTCAGATTTTTGGTGAGTGAGGAAGAGATGTTAGTAAATGAATAAATAAATAGAAGAAGATGAGAGATGAGAGGATTTTCGAAAATAATTTTTGAAAAATTTGTTAGTGATTTTCGAAAATTAAAATCAAAATTTGAAACAATTAGTTAATTAACAAGAATTTTTGAAAAAGAGGAAAGAGATTTTCGAAAATTAAAGAGAGAGAGTTAGTTAGGTAGTTTTGAAAAAGATAAGAAACAAACAAAAAGTTAGTTAGTTAGTTGAAACAAATTTGAAAATCAATTTTGAAAAGATAAGAAGATAAGAAGTTAGAAAAGATATTTTAAAATCAAATTTTTGAAAAAGATATGTTATGAAAAGATATGATTTTGAAAAAGATAAGATAAAAAGATATTTTTGAAAAGTTATGATTGAAATTAATTTTGAAAAAGATTTGATTTTTAAAATCACAATTAATGACTTGATTCACAAGAAATCACAAGATATGATTCTAGAACTTAAAATTTGAATCTTTCTTAACAATAAGTAACAAACTGAAAATTTTTGAATCAAAACATTAATTGTTGAAGATATTTTCGAAAATTATGAGATAAAATTAAGAAAAAGATTTTTGAAAAATATTTTTATAATTTTTGAAAATAAATAAAAAAAATGAAAAAGATTTAAATTTTGAAAAAGATTTTGAAAAAGATAAGATTTTTAAATTGAAAATTTGATTTGACTCATAAAAATAACTAGATTTTAAAAATTTTTGAAAAAGTCAATCCAAGAACACTTTGAATGTCAAGATGAACACCAAGAACTTATTTTTGAAAAATTTTCAAGAAAAGAAAACATGCAAGACACCAAACTTGAAAATTTTTTTTATGCCTAGACAATATGAATGCAATAATGTATATGAAAAACAAGAAAAGACACAAAACAAGAAAATATGAAGATCAATCAAGAAGGTTTATCAAGAACAACTTGAAGATCATGATGAATGCAATGCATGAATGCAATTTTCGAAAAATGCAAGATGAGTATGCAATTGACACCAAACTTAAAAATTGACTCAAGACTCAAACAAGAAACACAAAATATTTTTTATTTTTATGATTTTCTAATTTTTTCGGATTTTTATTTTATATTTTTCGAAAATCATTTGAAAAAGAAAAATAAAGATTTCAAAATTTTTAATATGAATTCCAGGAATCTTGCTCTTTAGTCTAAAGCTCCAATCTGAGGGTTAGACATGGCTTAATAGCCAGTCAAGCTTTAGCAGTACAAGCAATTCCCTAACATGTGGAGGCCTCAGTCCAAAAGAATTTAGACATGGCTCTACAGCCAGCCAGGCTTCAACATGCTTCATGAAACTCTAGAATTCATTCTTAAAAATTCTGAAGAAAAATATATTTTTGAAAAGATTTAAAATTTTTTTTTCGAAAATAAAGGAAAAAATTTTTTTTGAAAGATTTCTGAAAACTTTTTGAAAACAAAATAAGAAGAAAATTACCCAATCTGAGCAACACGATGAACCGTCAGTTGTCCAAACTCGAACAATCCCCGGCAACGGCGCCAAAAACTTGGTATGCGAAATTGTTACTCAGGTTGTAAAATTTGTTGTTCGTTCTCTCCCTGGCAATGGTGCCACTAACGGATGCACAATACCATGGTCCAAACATAACTTCACAACTTCGCACAACTAACCAGCAAGTGCACTGGGTCGTCCAAGTAATAAAACCTTACGTGAGTAAGGGTCGATCCCACAGAGATTGTTGGTATGAAGCAAGCTATGGTCACCTTGTAAATCTCAGTCAGGCGGATATCAAATGGTTATGGAGTTTTCGAAAATAAATAATAAATAAACAGAAAATAAAGATAGAAATACTTATGTAATTCATTGGTGAGAATTTCAGATAAGCATATAGAGATGCTTTCGTTCCTCTGAACCTCTTCTTTCTCGCTGTTTTCATCCAATCAGTCTTACTCCTTTCCATGGCTGGATTTATGTAAGGACATCACCGTTGTCAATGGCTACTTTTCATCCTCTCTGTGAAAATGGTCCGATGCGCTGTCACTGCATGGCTAATCATCTGGAGGCATCACCGTGGTCAATGGCTGCATCCCATCCTCTTGTGAAAATGGTCCAAATGCTCTGTCACAGCACGGCTAATCATCTGAGGTTCTCGATCATACTGGAATAGGATTCACCCTCCTTTTACGTCTGTCACTATGCCCAGCACTCGCGAGTTTGAAGTTCGTCACAGTCATTCAATCCCAGAGTCCTACTCGGAATACCACAGACAAGGTTTAGACTTTCCGGACTCTCATGAATGCCGCCATCAATCTAGCTTATACCACGAAGATTCTGATTAAGAGATCTAAGAGATACTCATTCAATCTGATGTAGAACGGGAGTGGTTGTCAGGCACGCGTTCGTAGGGAATGATGATGATTGTCACGTTCATCACATTTAGGTTGAAGTGCGAATGAATATCTTAGAAGTGGAATAAGTTGAATTGAATAGAAAAATAGTAGTACTTTGCATTAATTCATGAGGAACAGCAGAGCTCCACACCTTAATCTATGGAGTGCAGAAGCTCTACCGTTTGAAAATACATAAGTGATAATGGTCCAGGCATGGCCAAATGGCCAGCCCCCATGCGTGATCAATATGATCCAAAGATGAACTAAAAATCATAAGATGTCTTATACAATAGTAAAAAGTCCTATTTATACTAAACTAGTTACTAAGGTTTACAGAAGTAAGTAAATGATGTAGAAATTCACTTTCGGGGCCCACTTGGTGTGTGCTTGGGCTGAGCTTGAAGTTTACACGTGGAGAGGTCATTCTTAGAGTTGAACGCCAGTTTGTAACGTGTTTCTGGCGTTCAACTCTGGCTTGTGACGTGTTTCTGGCGTTTAACTCCAGACTGCAGCGTAGAACTGGCGTTCAACACCCTTTTGCGTCGTCTAAACTCGGCCAAAGTATGGACTATTATATATTGCTGGAAAGCCCTGGATGTCTACTTTCAGAGCGTCATTTTGAGTTCTGTAGCTCCAGAAAATCCACTTTGAGTGCAGGGAGGTCAGAATCCAACAGCATCAGCAGTCCTTCTTCAACCTCTGAATCTGATTTTTGCTCAGGTCCCTCAATTTCAGCCAGAAAATACTTGAAATCACAGAAAAACACACAAACTCATAGTAAAGTCCAAAAATGTGAATTTAACATAAAAACTAATAAAAACATCCCTAAAAGTAACTAGATCCTACTAAAAACATACTAAAAACAATGCCAAAAAGCGTATAAATTATCCGCTCATCAATGAACATGATGGAGTTTGTAATTTATAGTTTACATTTTGGAGATTTATAATTCCTTATTTTTCTTGTCCTATGTATCTATCTAGTTCATTAGGGTTCTTCAATGTGTTTTGTTAGTTTGTACTTTAAAGTTTATATGTTGAAGATTTATAAAACAATCTTAGTTAATGAAAGATATTTGAACTATCTATGTTATTATATATTATATAAATGTTGACTTGTTGAGTAAATTAGTTAATATATTAATTAATTAAAAAAATAATATAGTTTGATAAATAGTGTGTAATTTGTATTAAAAAAGTTATTACAAAATAAATAGTATTTTGTAACTAAAGAAAAAAATGTTACAAAATTGTTCATACCCTGGGTCGAGCTATCCGACCCGGGATGTTCAGTAACAAAGTGACCGACCTCTTCAGGTCAGGCTATCCGACCTCTTCTCAAAGAGCTCGGCCAAACCAACAGGAAAGCCCAGTAAAGGGCCCAAATAGAGGAACACAACCCAAATCCAAAGGCAGTCCCAGCCTATAGAGATAAAGGCGGTTCCCTTAAAGATAAGCTGACCTCACCCAAAGATAAGATAAGATAACTAACTTATCTTATCTGAGAAGGTCACTCCACACCATTATAAATACACTGGAGCACCCAGGTATAACTCATACTCTGATTCTACTAAAAAACTGCTTAATACCCTTGCTAACTTAAGCATCGGAGTCCCTTGCATGTACCCCCACCCTCCGGTGACAAAGGATCAGTCGCATAGCCAGTCCAACAAGTCGGACACAACAGCTCCGGCCGCCACTCACCAGCCGGACACGTCATCTCCGACCAGTACAGAAGATCTCGTTCGAGATCGACCTACAGTTTCAGGTAACCCTCGGAACATTGGCGCCGTTGCCGGGGACCTTGGAAGTCATCCCATCACCATGGCGGACGACCATGACAACGACCACGATTCAAATCTAGAGGATAGAACACCGCACAAAAATGCGGGCAATACGCTGAAAGATACCCCGAATCTAACGGGGACAAAAACTCATCAAATCCAGGAGTGATAGAAGCTCTTCAAGATCGTTTAAAGCAACTTGAAAAAGAAACCCAGCACCAACGAGAAGTTGGGAAGGATCTACAAAGAGAGGTAAGGCGACACCGAGAATTAGAAGATAAACTTCTAAAACTCGAAGCCGATCTCAAAGCCAAAGCTACTCGGTCCACCCCTGAGGATAACTCTCGCAAAGATCAAGATCCATTCTCTAGGGAAATCATGAAGACCAAAATCCCCAAGGACTTCAAACTTCCGGATATGACTTTATACGATGGCACTACAGATCCCAACCATCACCTCAGCAACTTCAGAAGTAGAATGTACCTCACCGATGCCTCAGATGCAGTTCGCTGCAAAGCCTTTCCAACGACTCTCACAAAGATAGCAATTAGATGGTTCGACAACCTACCTCCGAAGTCCATCTCAAGCTTTGATGACTTAGCCAAAAAGTTCCTAGCCAGATTCTCCATCCAAAAAGATAAGGCTAAGCACACCCCCAGCCTATTAGGAATCAAGTAAGGAGATCGGGAAAGCCTTCGCAACTACATGGAAAGATTCAACAAAACATGCCTAGACATACAAAGCCTACCAACAGAGGCTGCCATCATGGGCCTCATCAATGGCCTAAGAGAGGGACCTTTTAGCTAATCTATATCAAAGAAGTACCCCACATCTCTGGATGAAGTGCAGGAACGAGCGGAAAAATACATCAACATGGAAGAAAATTCTTGACTAGGAGAAACCTCAAAATCTGGATTCGCCTACCGAGACAAAGATAAAAAGTCCAAAAAGAAGGAAGATCGACAAGGGGAAAAAATTAAAAAATATCATAATTACACCCCTCTTAGGGTGTCCCTGGTAGATGTTTACAAAGAAGTCTGCCACACAGAAAAAATACCCCCAGCTCGACCACTCAAAGGCAAAAGAGGAGGAGGAAACCGGAATGAATATTGTGAATACCATTGAGTCTGTGGACACTCCACCAACGAATGCTTTGACTTAAAAAATGTCATAGAAAAATTAGTGAGAGAAGGAAAACTAGATCGGTACCTGGCCACCCGGGACGATGAGCAAAGAAAAAGGAGAAGAGACGAGGAGGTTGGACGAACCGAGCGATCACCTCGAACACCAGAAAGACATGTCCATATGATACACGGAGGGTTCGCAGGAGGAGGAATCTCCAAGTCATCTCGCAAAAGATATCTCAAAGAAGTATATCATGTCGAAGGAAAGGAGGAAGCACCTGACATCCCCGCAATTACGTTTACCAAGGAAGATGCATCCGGCATCATCTCAGGACACGACGATCCCATGGTCATCACCATTATACTGGTGAATGCAAATCTCCACCGCACACTGATAGACCAAGGGAGCTCCGCCGACATCTTATTCAAAACTGCCTTCGACAAGCTCGGCCTGGAAGATAAAGAACTCAAAGCATATCCAAACAGCCTGTTCGGACTGGGGGACACTCCAGTACAACCATTGGGATACATCCCGCTACACACAACCTTCAGAAAAGGAAACCAATCCAGAACACTCAAAATAGAATACATCGTGGTCGACGTGAGTTCAGCCTACAACGCCCTAATAGGTCGGACAACATTAAATCAACTCGGTGCAATAGTTTCAACTCCACATCTATGCATGAAATTCCCAACTGCAGAAGGGATAGCTACGATAAAAGCAGATCAGAAGATGGCGCGCCGCTGTTATAACGAAAGTCTAAACCTCAGAGGCAGAGGAGAGGAATTCCACACAATCGAACTTGGTAGAGTTCAGAGGCGAGAAGAACTCCGTCCACAACCTAAAGGTGAAATAGAAAAGGTCCAGATCGGAGACATCCCGGACAAAAAAACCAATATTGGCATGACTCTAAAAGGAGACATAAAAGAATCACTCGTACAGTTCTTACGAGACAACATCGACCTCTTTGCGTGGAAGGCTGCAGACATGCCAGGCATAGACCCCGAGTTAATGTGTCATAAGCTAGCAGTCTACCCTGGATCTCGGCCAGTACAACAGAGGCGTAGAAAGCTCGGACCCAAAAGATCCCAAGCTGTGGAAGAGCAGGTACAAGCTCTACTGGAGGCAGGATTCATAAGAGAGGTCAAGTACCCACTATGGTTAGCTAATGTCGTCTTGGTGAAAAAATCAAACGGGAAGTGGCGAATGTGCACCGACTATACAGATCTCAACAAAGCCTGCCCAAAAGACCCTTATCTACTCCCAAGTATCGACGCTCTGGTAGATGCCTCCTCCGGATATAAATACCTCTCGTTTATGGATGCATATTCCGGATACAATCAAATCCCCATGTATCCACCCGATCAAGAAAAAACCTCGTTTTTAACACCAAAAGCGAATTACTGCTACATTGTGATGCCTTTTGGTCTCAAGAATGCAGGAGCTACTTATCAAAGGCTAATGAATAAAGTCTTTTCAGATCATATCGGAAAAGTCATGGAAGTCTACATGGACGACATGTTAATAAAGACACAAATTGAAGAGACATTATTGTCCGACCTGGTCCAGGTGTTCGACACTATAAGGAAGCATGGCATGCGATTCAATCCTGCAAAATGCACCTTTGCAGTAGAAGCGGGCAAGTTCTTAAGTTTTATGCTCATACAAAGAGGAATTGAGGCAAATCTGGATAAATGCCAGGCCATACTCAACATGAAGAGCCCAACTTGTGTCAAAGAGGTACAACAACTCAACGGGAGACTGGCAGCCTTATCCAGATTCCTAGCGGGATCAGCGATAAGATCTCTTCCCTTCTATGCTACTCTAAGGAAAGGAAAGAAGTTTGAATGGACAACAGAGTGCGAACAAGCCTTCCGAGATTTCAAAAGATTTCTAAGACGGCCACCTATCCTATCTCGTCCACGAGAAGGAGAACCACTCATATTATACCTCGCGGTAGGGAGTCGGGCAGTAGCCTCAGCACTAGTTCGAGAAGAGGACAGTAGGCAACAACCCGTATACTTCATCAGTAAAGCATTACAAGGATCTGAGCTGAACTACCAAAAAATAAAAAAGTTTGCCTATGCTCTCATACTAACATCTCGACGACTTCGCCCGTACTTCCAAGCTCACACCATTAAGGTTCGGACCAACCAGCCCATAAAAGGGATATTGCAGAAAACAGATCTAGCAGGCAGAATTTTGCAATGGGCAGTCGAGTTATCCGTGTTTGACCTCCAATATGAAGCTCGGACAGCCATCAAATCACAGTACTTAGCCGACTTCATTGCAGAATTTACAGACACCCTGGAAACCCCCACAGAATGGAATCTCTACGTGGACGGTTCCTCGAATAAGACTGGAAGCGGCGCAGGTGTGATAATTGAAAGTAATCAAGGAACCCAAATCGAACTCTCTCTCAAATTCAGGTTCCCTGCCTCAAACAATCAGGTGGAATATGAGGCACTACTAGCTGGTTTAAAGCTGGCTAAAGAGGTCGGAGCTCAAAGACTCATTATCTTCAACGATTCACTGGTGATCACTTCACAAATAACGGGGAACTACCAAGCCAAGGACCCCAATATGAAAAAGTACCTGGGTAAAACCAGGAAACAGCTCAGACAATTCCGGGAATATAAGATCCACCACATACCCCGCGAGTAGAATGCCCGAGCTGACGCATTCTCAAAACTAGCCAGCACCAAACCAGGAGGCAACATTAGAAGCCTCATCCAGGAAATACTACAGAACCCGTCAATCTCGGAAGAGGAAAAAGTCCTAGCCATAACAGGTCTAGATTAAGGATGGATGACTCCTATAATTAACTACCTCAAAACAGAAACACTTCCTACAGATGAGAAGGAGGCAAAAAGGTTAAAACGGGAGGCACAATACTACACTATCATAAACAATACTCTATACAAAAGAGGAATTTCAATACCATTGTTAAAATGTGTACCGACTTCACACACGAAGGAAGTTCTAGAAGAAATACACAGTGGCATCTGTGGCAATCATCTCGGACCACAAGCGCTCACCAAAAAAGTACTCCGGGCAGGATTTTATTGGCCAACTCTACAAAAGGAGGCCACAGAGTTCGTAAAGATATGTCCATCATGTCAAAAATATGCCAACTTTCACATTGCCCCGCCAGAAGAGCTCATCAGCGTAACCTCACCTTGGCCATTTGCAAAATGGGGACTTGACCTTTTCGGACCTTTTCCTCAGGGATCGGGACAAGTTAAATTCCTCAGAGTAGGGGTAGCCTATTTCACAAAGTGGATCGAGGCAGAACCCCTAGCTAACGCCACTGCTCAAAGAAGTCAAAAATTCCTATATAGGAAAATTGTCACAAGGTTCGGGGTTCCATACTCCATCACCACAGACAATGGCACACAATTCACAGATGCAGGCTTCAGAAAATTAGTAGCCGACTTGAACATAAAGCACCAGTTCACTTCCGTCGAACATCCCCAAGCCAATGGATAAGCCGAAGCTGCCAACAAAGTCATATTGGCTGGGCTAAAACGGAGATTACAAGACGCAAAGGGAGCTTGGGCCGAAGAGCTCCCACAAGTCCTATGGGCATATCGAACAACGCCACATTCCACCACAAAAGAATCACCCTTCCGATTAGCATACGGGACGAAGGCAATGATCCTAGTGGAGATCGAGGAAGGGTCGCCTAGAGTGGTCCATTACAATGAGGAGGCCAACTCCCAACTTCAAAGGGAAGAGCTCGACCTACTTCCTGAAATCCAGGAAAGAGCTCGGATAAAGGAAGAAGCACTAAAATGTCGAATGGCTTCCAGATATAATCAAAAGGTAGTGCCAAGAGGTTTCACTGAAGATGATCTCATCCTAATCCGAAATGATATTGGGACAACTCGACCTGGAGAAGGAAAGCTGGCAGCAAACTGGAAAGGAACCTACCGAGTCATAGAAGTACTTGGGAAGGGCTACTACAGACTATCCAAACTCGAGGGGCGAGAGCTTCCTAGGTCGTGGCATGCCTGCAACCTAAGAAGGTACTATAGCTAGAAACGGTAAAAGATCTCAGCATAAGATGCACTCTTTTTCCTGAAAAGATTTTTTAATGAGGCACCAAGTTGAGATCCAAAAATTATCCGACTCGAAAGGATAAAAACTCCGTATGTATATATTTTCATTTTCTTTTAAATAAAATATATTTGACGTTCTACAAGTTTTCAAGACGCATTAATCTGAAACATTCATCGTCCGATTATAAAGCAACAGATTGGCAGAAAGTGAAAAACAAATTCACTGCACGATCACGATAAAGACCAACAGAGATGAAAACCAAATTCATCTAAAGGTCGACTAAGCGAGGATTGAACTCACCTTCTACAAATCGGCAAAGATGAAAACAGAATAATGCAAGAAGTTATCGAAAGTGATCCGGAGAAAAGACCTGACGAGGTCTTAATGGATTGCTAAATAATAACTTAAAGACTGGCCGACGTTAAGAAGTCGGACCAAGTCAAACCTAGTTATAAGTAAACCCTGGAAAGAGGTCTGGCCAACCCTATAAAAGAGGATTACTTTAACTTAGAAGGGCTCGACATGACGAAGTCGTCCCAAAACATAAAAGTTATAAAAGTAATCTCTGAAAGAGACTTGAACAAGGTCCAAGAAAGAGGATTACAAAAATAACTTAGAAGGGCCCGACATGACGAAGTCGGCCCAAAATATAAAAGTTATAAAAGTAATCCCTGAAAGAGACCTGAACAAGGTTCAAGAAAGAGGATTACAAAAATAACTTAGAAAGGCCCGACATGACGAAGTCGGCCCAAAACATAAAAGTTATAAAAGTAATCCCTGAAAGAGACCTGAGCAAGGTCCAAGAAAGAGGATTACAAAAATAACTTAGAAGGGCCTGACATGACGAAGTCAGCCCAAAACATAAAAGTTATAAAAGTAATCCCTGAAAGAGACCTGAACAAGGTCCATGAAAGAGGATTACAAAAATAACTTAGAAGGGCCCGACATGACGAAGTCGGCCCAAAACATAAAGTTATAAAAGTAATCCTTGAAAGAGACCTGAACAAGGTCCAAGAAAGAGGATTACAAAAATAACTTAGAAGAACTCGACGCGAAAAAGTCGGTCCAAAACATAAAGCTACCAAAATAATCCCTAAAAGTGACCTAAAAAGTGGTCTAAAAAAAGAGGATTATCAAACAATAGCTCGGACGAAACCAACATAACGAAATCGGCGACCTTAGTATTATACAACGAAAAGTTCCAGCACTACCAAAAACCTAAAAAAGGCACCAAGATAAGATAAAGATTGACATAAAAAAGCATGGAGATATAATAAAAGCAAGTTCAAAGAGGCTACCCAAATCAGCCCCAAGAACTTGGAAGCTATTTGTTGTTTTTCAAAATAAGGTTGCTAAAAAAGCAACTAAAAAGTGTCAACAGTCAGCAAAACATCAATTCCAAAATAAAGAGTTTAATAGCCCACAAGCCGGGCAATATACACAAACAAAGAGAAATTTCAGCTAAGATCCGAAGCCTTCTCGGCAGCATCAGCACGGGGTGAAGGAGGGCGAGCCTGGAGAGGCACTGCATCCACTGTGCCATCATCCCTATTCAAAATTTGGCAATCAGGATCTAATTCTGGATGAACGATCCCAGCTGGAGGAACTGTAGAAGTCGACACTTTGGCAGCAGGCACAGAGGAAGGTTCGACATCATCATCATCCGGGTCGTCAGGGATAATTTTACCATCCCTCACAACATTGTCCAGGCTGAAGAGAGTAAGGTCGACCTCAGGAGCAAGAACTCGAACCTGCTCCTTCAGGTTCTCATAAGCAGCATTTACGCTGCCAACAAGGTGACCCTGGAGCTCGGAGTAATCAACTCGGGCAGACTCTAACTCCTCCCTCAGACGCATTACCTCCCGATAGGATGTGACGTAGCTGTCTTTATGCCTCAATGTCGTGTCCTCGGCCAACCTCACAGAAGCCGCCAAGGCAAGAGAGCTAGCCTTCTCGCTCTTCAGCTCCTTCTCCAGTTTGGTCACTTTCACTTCAAGCTCCTCCTTCAAGCCCCTCATCCGATCGAACTCCTGTTTAGCCTCCTCCATGAAGGCTTTGGTAGCATGAAGGGAAAGATTTTGGGCAGTTCGATACAGGGCAGCTCCCATATGTGCCATCTTAATGCTACTCCGAGTTATAAAATCTAAATGGCGAAGGAGTGATACATCATCCATAGGGAGGGCACCATAAGGACTGATCTGCTGATCGACAAACTCCACCGCATCAAAGTTAGGAGCATCAAGGTTGAAAGGCTCAATTGTTTTCTGTTTTTTGTTGGGAGGAGCACCAGAGGTAGCAACAGAAGTCGGTGGAGGGTCAGCCAGACGAACCCAAGGAGTAGGGATCACTTTCCTCGGCCCAGGTAAACTTGGCACGGGCGGCTTCACCAGAACTTGGGAAGATCCCTCTCCTGCCACCTTGGCCGACATGTTTTTAGCAGCAGCAGCCTTCCTTGCCTTCTTGAAAGCCTTCATGGACTCATTATTTTTAGACACCTCTGAAAAATAGAACCAACCACAGTAATGGGTTACAATCATAAAAGAGGAAGCAAAGCTAAAAACAAGGATAAAAACAAGTCAGATAGTACCCAACACAGTTCAGACCAGGGACGGGTCCCCCAAAAACTTTTGGTATCAAGGTGGGGAGGTTCCCCCCATATATCTTCAAGAACAATTACAAAAGCCTGCTCAACCTCATCAAGCATCTCCCAAGTATAACGAGACACTATCACATTCTGTTGCCATTCTAGAGGAAAAGCAGGCTCATCATTCTCATCAAGGAAAAAGGGGCGGGCCCCCTCAACAGCTCAAACTTTAAAGAAGTAGTTCTTAAAATCCTTAAAGGACTCATCATACATGGCAAAAACTTTATGTCCCTAGGCAGATCTAAAAGAAACCCAAGAAGCTTTCTTTTTGGAAGAAGCCCCGGGCTTGGCCAAAACAAAAAGATAGAGGAAAAGAGCCTGAGAAAGTACGACACCCAACTCTTGACAAAGCAGCTGAAAGATCTTGACAAAACCCCAGGAATTCAGATGAAGCTGGGATGGGGCAATGTTACACGACCACAACAGGTCGGTCTCAAAAGCAGTAAAAGGAAAGGTAATGTCCAACTGGCTGAAGAAATATTCATAGGCATAAAAGAAGGGACGCTCCCCCTCGACCGAGGTTGGAAAACAAACCCTCTCATCAGAACCAGGTGCTACAAGCTCGTAATCCCTTTCTTGGGCACCGCTACCACAAACCCTATGATGTTTTCTCAGCTCTACACAAAACTCAGCATCCACCACAGAAACACACATTAAGACAAGGGAGTCCAACTAATCGGACATCCCCTCAGGAACTTTAGAAGACATCTCTACAATATTTTTGCGAGAAAACATGGCCAACTAGTCCTACAACCAAAGAAAAGACGAATTACTACGATTACTCAAGATCAGACAGATAACTTGGGCAGCAAAAATAAAACAGCAGATTGCAGACTCAGCACAAGCAACAAAAGGAAAGCTCCAGGACCCACTTAGAAGGCCCAGGGGCATCCTTTGGAGGCAGTCAGGGAACAAGGATTCAGGAAAACTTACAAAACTAAAGCTCGCAGAGAAAAACCCTTTCTCGAAAAAGCAGCATCCCAGAAAGCTGCAAATCAAACAAAACCAAAATAGCTACCTTCCAAGTTCGCAGTCTCAGCTTATCAAAAAAGCAAAATAACAAAGCATATCAAGAAGTCATCAAAGAAGTCACCTTTTTCGGAGAAAATAAGATCCCCCAGAATAAGCAAAACAGCACAAAGAAATAACTGTTATCTTTTCACAGAGTTCATCAGCAAAAGCTATCAGCATGACAAAAGGAACAATCTTTTCAAGAAAACAAACAAACAAGCCACTAGAAAAAATTGTTACTTTCTACAAAGGATCATAAATAAAATCATCAACAGAGCAAAAGTCATCAAAAGGAGCAACCTTCTGGGCAAAGTAAAACAGGTTCATAAAAAACCAGAAAAACATGCAGCACAGCAACAAGCGAGCACGACAATGTAAAAAGATTCAAGCTTTCCGAATATGCATTCAAAACCAAAACTTTACCAAAGAACCGAAGAAAAAAACAACAAAAGAAGCACAAAAAAAGAAAAACCAACCTGAACGAAGGAAGAAGCTTCGAAGGAGAGTGAAGACGGAAAGACAGAATCGCCCAGAAAATCGCCGAATGACGCCGCAACGCAAGAAAGGCAAAATGTAAGCGAAAACAGAAAGCGAGAGAGTAAAAGGAGAAGTTACAAAGAAAAATGAAGAAGAGAAACCATTTTTGTGTGTAAGGTTCAAAATAAAAAGCCAAGGGAAATGGGGCAATTAAAACCAATTAATGAAGGTATTAAACCCTCGCACGTTCCTAAGAACAGAGCGCTAATATAAAAGCGCACGCTTTCAGAAGAAAATGTTCCACATTCAAAAAAGAAAGATTCTACAAAGAAAGAAGTCGACAAATGCTCGAGTTCAGCTTCATCAGAGAAGGATCAAAGTCTTAAAGAACTAGGACTCGACCTCAAAAAGAAAGGCCGAGCTCGAGCAGGGGCACTATTCATACCCTGGGTCGAGCTATCCGACCCGGGATGTTCAGTAACAAAGCGACCGACCTCTTCAGGTCAGGCTATCCGACCTCTTCTCAAAGAGCTCGGCCAAACCGACAGGAAAGCCCAGTAAAGGGCCCAAATAGAGGAACACGACCCAAATCCAAAGGCATCCCCAGCCTATAGAGATAAAGGCGGTTCCCTTAAAGATAAGCTGACCTCACCCAAAGATAAGATAAGATAACTAACTTATCTTATCTGAGAAGGTCACTCCACACCATTATAAATACACTGGAGTACCCAGGTATAACTCATACTCTGGTTCTACTAAAAACCTGCTTAATACCCTTGCTAACTTAAGCATCGGAGTCCCTTGCAGGTACCCCCACCCTCCGGTGACAAAGGATCAGCAGCATAGCCAGTCCAACAAGTCGGACACAACAGCTCCGGCCGCCGCTCACCAGCCGGACACGTCATCTCCGACCAGTACAGAAGATCTCGTTCGAGATCGACCTACAGTTTCAGGTAACCCTTGGAACAAAAATCAAGTTACAAAAAAATAGATTGTCACCAAAAATACCTTGAACATCAAAATTTGTTACCACTTTTGTAACGACTTCTGGTTTTTTGTATCAGAAAAATTTGTTACAAAATATCACTTTGAATTGTAACAGTTCCGTTTTTTGTTACAAAAACTTTTTGTAACGGGACATACTGCAACGGCCCCTTTTTTTGTTACAAATATTGCTTTTTCTTGTAGTGTGCCTTTACATGTACATTCGAATGTGAAAGGAATATATAGTTGCTTATGATAATTTTATCATGTTCTATATGTTTTATATATGTCCTAGCATATATAGTTGCTTATTTGAACCCCAATTTATTATTAATTTATATTGAATCTGTTTGTTCAAAAAATTATATGCATGACAAAGCTATTGAAAAGGCATGTTGCTTCCAATTAAAATTTTAAGCCTATTGCTATTTCTTTTATGAGCTATAATTTGAGATATTTTTGCTAAACGTGTCTAAATATTTTCTTATATTTAATGCTTTTGAATTTTTGTTTATTTTTTACATTTTAATAATAGTATTAATTGATACAGTTGGTGGTACCAAGTTTATTTAGATGCCTAGGATAGGTCATTTCACGAAGAAATCAAAGTTAGACTCAGTATGTCAGCAAACTCAAACATGATCTGCTGCAGCTTCATCCGTGCCCCAAGTGGATGGCCTAATTCCCCCCTCTGGTGGTACTGGTGCCGCCCCGACCTCATCTTTACGCCCCCTTTCAACCACCCCGTACCGAACCACCACCTGCTCCACAAACATGCACGAATGGTGCTCAACACTCGGAACCGCCTGATGAAGACTTAGACCCGGAGGTAGATAAGGTAGATTTTTTTGAGCAACAACGTTGACAACCTGTTTGTTACATCAGAGGCTCTGAAGCGCAAGAGACGCAAGACCGCCAAATTTTGGGATGTTAAAACAATTGGTATACAAGAATTTATCCCATGTATTTTTTATGAGTAATTTTTTTATGATTTCATTACATCTTGGCCACAATGGTTTCTCACACAGACTAACTATGATAAACAGAGTCTGATGGGACAATCAAGCAACTTCATTTAAGTGTGAGAGAGGCTATGAAGCTACCTAACGGTAGAAAGATCGTACTCAGGTTCAACGATAGACTGCAACCAATTGGAAATGAAGCTGGTATACTAAGCGGCGTTGTCGGAATGCTAGGATCTGACTACACCAAATTCCCAATCTGCGAGAAGGACTAGAGAAAGGTTCGCTCTAGGGACAAGATATATAATGAATGTGTAAAGGTAAATCGTTATACTTTTGTACAGTCTTGGAATCTTAATTCGACTCCTACCAACAATTTAATTCTACTCTTGTAGGAATTGTTCCATTTTGAAGAAGATATTGGAGGAATTATCAAGCGTACAATATTAAAAATGCTAGGAAGGGCTTGGAAGGACACGAGGAACCATTTGTATAATTACTTTTACAAATCAGATTTGACTCTTGAACAAAATATTAAAGGCCGTCCATCGGGAATTACTGCAGATCATTGGAGATGGTTCCTTGATTATCGCAATAGTGAAGAAACAAAGGTAATTTATTTTTATTTCATACTTTCAAATTTCTATTTATGTCACATTGAGTTAGTCAGAAATAGTGTTGAGTAGCTCTTACTTTTAATGGCATAACAGTAGAAGTGTAGGAAAAATGTTGAGTATCGATCGAAGCAATTATACACTCATACTGGCGGATCGAAAAGCTTGGCAAGGCTCAGTGAAGAAGAGGTAATTTAGGATTCACTTACGTTTTGAACCTTCTCTACGTATACCTATTCACTATTTAAGCTATGTTGTTGCAGTCGGAACGACAGGGGCGTCCAGTTAGTAGGGGGAGTTGTTTGTCTTAACGCACAAACGATCTAATGGATCCTATATCTATGATGCAGCTCGGGCTATTGGTGTAAGTAATGTGTTGACAATCACTATGTTGTTTCTCATAGGTTTTGTTTGTTAAAATTGTGTTCAAAGTTTGTTCGGTTAGCAATTAGCTAATAAATGCTTATGTTCTCTTATCTAACTGTGTAGGAAAGAATTGCGAAGATTGAGCAACATGATGAATCATCTAGACTGTTGTCTCAGAATGATTCACTTGCTCAAGCTCTTGGAAAGGAGCACCCAGGTAGAGTGCGTGGCATAGGAATCGGACCGACTACTAGTCAAGTGTTCGGTACGATTTCACTTCAACCGAGCATTGAAACTCAAAGGGAGGAGACCCAAAGGGTGTTGCTTGAACTACAATTAGAGCTGGCGGTTGAGAAATTAAAATGGAAGGCAATGAAGGATGAAGCAGCAGCCGAGAAGATGAAAAGGCAGGCAATGGAGAGTGCTCTTATGTGTCTAGTTCAAGGGCAAGGTGGGGAGCTGCCACTAGACGTGGCTACATGGATGAATTCATTGGAGGGACAGAGTAGAGAGTAGAACTAAGGATTTGAAATTTATTCTTTAAGTTAAATATACACTTTTTTATTGTTGATTATGCAACTCTTAGTAAGGAATACACTTTATTGATACTAGCGGCTCAACAGGCACTAACGTGCCTGTTCAGCCGCTTTTCTATTACTCTGAAGAAATTAATTTTATTTTTAAAATATATTATTCATTTTTTAAATTTATTAGATGATCTTTTTTTAATTTTGATATTGATGTGATCTTATTTATATCATATTTTAGTATTGGTGTTAATATATCATTTACCCTTTAAATTTGTCAGATAAGTATTTTTTCATCATTTTAAAATTAACGTAGCATTATTTATATGATATTTTGTTGAGAGTAAAATTATTATAAAAAAAACCTTTATTAAAATGCTAAATTATAAAAGCACACAATAAAGATATATGTATATATTATCAGAAAAAGGTATAGTTCAAGAAATAACGGCAAAAATCTTATCCTAATTTAAAAAGAGTATATCTATCAACCCAAACGCATGTTAGTTATTTACAAAATATTATTTTTGCCTAAATATCATGGGTATTCATGTTTGTCTTCTTCTTTTTTAAGTGGTAGGCCAAAATATGATTCTGAATCTGAAGAGGCCTTCATTTTCTTACAAATAGTGGAAGGACAGAAGAAATGAATATGCTTATAAATTTCGTTTTTGAATATCAAACTATAAGAGTATTAATGAAAAAATTAGGAGAATATAAAGATTGTGTACCTGGAAAAAATCCTTCGTAATTCATCATACATCTCCTTGTCAATAACTTTTTGCATCTTGAAAAACTGTCAGATTTTGTTTTCCATAAAAAGAAACCATATAAATGCTTCAGGTTTATTCAATTAAATTGATTTCTTATTATAGAGAAGAATTCAATTAAAACCTGTAGAATTGTGATATCTTGTTTTACATTGAACTTTCTGAAAGGACAAAAGAAATGACATTAATCCTTGTTTATCATTGACAAAATATAAATTAAATGATATACATCTTTTTTTGTTAGGAATTTTTTTTAATAACAATTACCTGCAATGATATTGTTCTGTATCGAAATGAGTTAGTTGTGTTCTTCTAAGTTCATGGCTGAAAAAAAGAGTTAAAGGTTTAACATAATTGGTATATAGGACGAAATAGACGGAAATATTTATTATGTAATAAAAGTTTATTGCATTACCTTTTATTTTTTTGATCCAATATTTCTCTTTTTACCATCTTCTATAATTGAGTTTTGTCTGCTTTAACTGTACCTCCCCAACCAATAGAATAAATTTTGATTGGATGAACCTGAGTCAATTTCACGTTTGATCAATAACACTAAAACAAAAATATGTATCATCAATGCAGTTGTCCCTGTCATTAATGCTGTAATCCTTACTTTATTGTTGATTGGTCTCATTGATACAATTGATTGCTCATCCTTCCATGTACTCCATAACAATTGGAATCCTGTTTCCTGTAATTTATTGGATATATGTATCACAATATATTTCAGTAGTGTTTTATATATAACTTTGAAATTAAGTAATGATACATCCCAAATAAGACATACCTCTACCTTTTATTGGTTTTAAAATTTTAATTTTTATAATTTTATTGCTAAAATTATAAAATTGATAGCAACATTTAAAGAAATCAAATTTTGGAATTTTTTTCAAAGTAAATATAAACATTGCAAACTATAATTTTTTAAAAAAATCAATAATTATATATTTTAAGGATGTATGTTTATTAATTTTTATAATTTATGTAAATCGTAGTTGGTGCATACCTGTTAGGTAAAGTAGAGGTTCCAGTTCCTTTCGCTTATCTCTTTGAATATGCGATGAGCTCTCTTGATTTCAATTTATCTGTTAAAAATCTTAGTCGTTAGTTGTTGAAATTAGTGAACAAAACTATCTATTCCAATGTTGATATTGTAATGATAAAATTACATAATACACGGATTATACTTGTAAAAAGGCTCACATATTTGCCAAGAACATAAATTACCTGAGGTGCAGGTAACAAAATTTCTTTAAACACCACATTCTTTGTGAATTGTCCCCTTTTCCCATCTACTGTTCCTTCTTTGACTAAGATTTTTGTGATTGACTGAGAAACACTTCGAGATAGAGCAACGTATAGTTGACCATGGCTGAACACATGTTTAGGGAGATAGATCCCTACCTTAGGGATAGTTTGGCCTTGTGATTTATTTATCGTTAAGGCAAAACTCAACCTTACAGAAAATTACTTTCTAATAAGCACAAAGGGTAATCCTGAGTTCTCAGTTGTTTTGTGTTTATCCGAGGCAGAAAAGCTCTTTTTCCAGAGTGATGGCCCGTTAAGATTTCCATGTCTAACATGTTTTGAAAAGTTCCTCGACACAGTAGCCTTGTGACATTGCATAAGCCTGCCTTAGGATCTATGTTTCTTAGTAACATCAGAGGAGCACCTTTTTTTACCTTCAACATATGAGGTGGCAATCCACCTGTGGAGATCGAGTTAAGATATTCTTGTTGATACAGATTATTTGTATCTCCTTCTACTTCATCAAAGGATGCTAAAATTCGTTCATCTCCCGGAAATTGGTTGATGACTATATCATTAAGCTGTTGCACATCATGATTCTTGGGTTTCAATATCGCTCTCTCCCCCATATAAGATGCATCCCACCCATGAGATTGCAAATTTGGAAAGGTTTCTTCTATTAATTTGTGTAATGATGCCTCACCTTCCCATGGTCTTGCCATGTGTGCTTCTATTTGTACCAAGTCTTCACATATGGTAGGCTCAATCCCATCCCCTATGCGCATAAGATACTCCGCAAAATCACGATCATATTGTTTTTGTCGAACCCATCTTAACTTTTTTGTTTCCATTTTCACATAATTGTCAACAACATATTGTTGAAGAAGTTGCCCCGCTTGCAAAACTGTTGAGTGATCATTGGGGCGGATCTACAAATATCAAGGATTATAAAATATTGTTATAAATTGTGAAATGATGTATTGGTACAAACTATCATCTACGGAAGTCTATAAATGATGTAGCAAATATAGGAGTTTGTACCTGGAGCATATAGCTATAATATGTCCGACATGATACTTTGTTTCCATGTTGAGTTCGAGTATTTATATCCCATCCATGGGTTCCAAATGGAAAAAGAAGAGGATATTGTAGTGGATCGTAATACCCAACAAACTCCTGAATCCTTCTGAGGTTACCAGCATGAGTTTGAACCTTGATATCTCGTCCGCGCACCATTGTTTCAATGTCATCACCGATTATTATGGTTGCTACTTATGAAGCAGACTATATTGTAGTTGATTAGCAGGTCACTCTCTGATCACCAAATTACACTCTTGCACATCTAGTCGTTGTGCAAGCTGACGGAATACATGGATAAAAGGATTATATCAGTGCAACAATTGTTGTAGCTTCAAAACCAAACTTTCATGCAGTTGTGTGTTCTCCAGCATCCTATTTTGTAACTCGTGCTCAGTATCGTATATATACAGTTGCAAGAAGCGTGGCTGCGCCCCTTGATCCAGATGAAATCCTCCTATACTATGGTACATTGATCCTTGAGCACGGAATGTATATATACCATGACTTGCTGTAGCTAATTGTTCGTCTATGTGTACACCACACAAAGTGAATGAAAAAACATGATTGTAACCACGAATGTGTTTCCTGAAATGGTTCCCTTCTGCAGAAAGGGTCTAAGAAGATCTCAAGTAATTTCTGAGAAGCATTTACCTGGGGCAAAGAGACTTTTCCTCCATTGCAACACATGTCAAATGTTTCATGGTGAAACAGACGTGCATTACAGTGTGTACATGTCCTTGTAGGAGGTAGTGTAGTTTGAAGCACTATTGTATTCTCTTGAAAATTTCGAGCACAATTGTGGGATGTTTGGACATGGTGTCTAATTTCTGCACTCGCATAGGAATATTAAAATATTATATTATAGATTTTTTTTCCTACATGTGCCAATAATTGTATGGTT
Organism: Arachis ipaensis; assembly: GCF_059453495.1. Classification (NCBI taxonomy): domain Eukaryota; kingdom Viridiplantae; phylum Streptophyta; class Magnoliopsida; order Fabales; family Fabaceae; genus Arachis; species Arachis ipaensis. The sequence goes on from NC_142435.1 coordinate 28,254,329, forward strand.
AGGTACTCGGGTAGAATTCATTAATTATTTCATATTATTTTAGATAGTGAAATCAAGAGTGAACAAAGAATATATATATATATATATATATACAACTTCTCAATTGAGGTTTGTTTTTTGAAAAATAAACGTAATTTTTAAAGATGTAGTATTTTTTTCTAAATTTTTCTATTGCCTAAACTCATATAAGATTGTCAAAGTTTGAAGTTCTAGGTAATACATCAGGTTAAATATATATATATATATATATATATATATATATATATATATTTAATAGAGCAAATTTTTATTCTGAGTTATACTGAAATATACAAAGAATATTTTTAAAATGACATTATTCTATTGTGTTTTTGTTTGCTATTCAATTTTATGAAATTTTGAATGTCGCCCAGTAATTTGTAATAATTTTAATTATATTTTTTAAAATTATTATGATAAATTAACGATACAGTAAAAATTTTGTCCATTAAAATTGCATAAATATTTTTTATGGTTAACATGCATGGTGTACTTTTATTTTGTTATTTTTATTGGTGTTTATGTTAATAATATTTTCTACATTATTAAATTTTAATTTGATAATCTTGTTATCATCAAGGGTTTATTCCCTAGTTACTGTAACGATGTTAAAATTTATTTTCCATCACAAAATGATATTATGTGTCTCATGGTTTTTGCTATTAGATAACAGTTGTAGTAGCATTTTTTTTAGTTAGTACTTAAATTAGTGATTCATTAAAAATTTTTCATGTAGCTCATAAGAATGTAAATATCGTTATCTATGTTTTTAATTTGAGGTTTATATTATTTAGTTACCTATTGACCTGTAACTTTTAATATAACTTTTAATATAATATTTAGTTTTTTTTTAGTTTAAGAAATTAGAACACATTGTACCATTAGTAAATTTCACCATTTATTAAATGCTTAATTTATTAATAACCTTATAATAAAAAGGATCCATATAATTTGTACAGTTTATTTTTAAATACATGAAATAGGACATCAATATTTTTGTAGTATCTGTTAATTGTTTTTGTGTTTAAATTTTTTTTGTTCAGTTTTTCTCTTTAAAAGATATATGCTATTACGAAAATGTTATTATAAAGTTATTCTTATTATTATTAGTTTTATGAATGTATCAAATATTTTAAATATTTTATTTGTTAAGTATTTATTTTAAATTTTTTATTAAATTTAGAATTTTGTTTATAATATATAGTAAGCAGAATTTAAAGAGTAATACAGATACTAAACACAACAAAAATTCATTTGTTATTATGATAACTAATAAGCATGATAATAATACGATAAGTTTAAGTAAACACTTTTTATATAGTAATGTATATTAATAAAACTTTATATTTATTCAATATAATAAATGCTTTAAATGATTATTATATGATGGTGATAAAATATTAGAAATAGAGTACTCACCATTCATATTTGCATGGCTTCTAGTATTGTTTGTAGTTGGTTTATAAGAAGCAATTGGTTGAGGAATCGAATTAGTAGTAGCAATGGTGTCTCGACGTACATCTATATGTAAAGAAATTGCAAATTTTATATGTTATATACTTTTATGAAAAAATAAAAAAAAATTAGCGCTTAGCAATAAAATAAAGCGTGTTAATTAAGTTGGTTAATTTTGTTAATATTCTACGTTAAGAAGATTTAATGTGCAGACAAAATAAATTATATCGATGTGTTTACATGTTTAAAACATATAAAGATACTAACCAGTGGATCTATTACTTGGACCAGCTCCGTTACCATGTATTTCCGTACCTATATTTTTAAAGAGCAATATAGAAAATAAGCATAAATTAAACTCATAAGAGAATAATTAGTTATCTTAATATTAGTTAACTTTGATTGCGTGAAACAAAATATCGGTAACTTTAATTATTTTAAATTGATCTATATTTCTTTATTATAATACAAATAGTTTTTTCTATGCTTCTATTATATTTTTTTATAGTGTTTTTTTTCAAATATTTGAATTTCGTCCATTAATGTTTGAGATATTTTAATTTGTTTTTTTTTTTTGTGTGTTTACGTTGATAATAAAAGGAATTAATCTTTATAATAAAAAGAATTAATCTTTATTTATGTAGTACTTTTTTAATCACAGGGATAAAAAATAATATCTCTTGTAATTTTTTTAACCGATATGTATAGTTCATTATATTATATATTGGTACGGATTTGATTAATGAGTACACTTTTATATGTAATTTTTAAAAAAAATAAATATTGGACATCAAAAATATGTAAACCATGTGTTGTAGATTTAATTATTCCAATGACTTTAGTTAATGATTTATTTTTCTTTATAATTTAAATACTATTGTCCCATTGAAATAACTATTAATAAAATAATTATATTTTATATACTATCAGTTATTGTACTATAATGATATATTGATCAGTTATATACTATTGTATTATGAGCTATTATGTATGAAAAATACTAATAAAAAATAATAAATAATTAATATTTTGTTGACGTAATTTTATTTACATCATTATTATGATTATAGTATAACGTTACTTATATTAATTATTTATATTTTAATAATTTTAAAAAATATCATGAAAAATTAAAGATAAAAATATAATTAATAAATTTAATTTCAAAATATCATGTATGCGGAGTACGTAGTGTCAGTTTTCTTTATTAGAAGTGGTTCAGTTTCTAAATTCTGTCGTGCGTAAATCCATTTTTTAATAAAAAAGAAACAGGGACAAAAGAGAAAAAAAGAATGGGATACTAAACATATAAACATGTGTATTCCCATTATATATTGGTATAAATAGCTCTTGTAATTTTTTAACCGTTATATTTATATGTAAGTAAAATATATCCTAATTTTATTTTTAATTTTTTAGAAATATATATCATTACCAAAGCTCTAAAATATGAGAACATAAAGAATTTAAAAAAATTAAATGAACGTGTTGTTAAAAAATTTAATGTTATATTGATTCATTACTTTAATATATAAATTTTATTATTGATTATGAAATCATTATCATAAACTTTAATATAAGAGTACTTTTTGTTTTTGTCGTTAGTCTTACATGACATTATTTTTTATTCTTTTTTAATATAAATATAAATATATAAATATTATATATTACGTTATATATTATATTGTAAGATGAAAATGAAATATATTAAAAAAATATTATTATTATTTTGACCATTAATTTATTTTTAAATTATTTTTAAGGATGAATGATGTCTAAAAAAGTTAGATACCAAATTTTTAATGTTAACTTTATAACTTGATATATGATTGATGTGTTGTTTGATTAAGAATGTATAATTTCATGATATATATTTTGGATACTAAACCATGTATAGTAATATTAATTTGTTTAATTTTGTGTATGTTATTTTGATTTATGTTACCTGTGGCAGTTCTATTGTCATGTGCTTCCATTCTTGTATTTTTGAAAAGTAAAATATAATTATTAAGAACTAATTCAATTCATAACAAAGAAATTTAAATTTAGTTATCGTGTTACCTGTAACAAATTGAAAATAGGTGGTAGCTCTGGCCATTTGTCTAATTGTAGTGAATCTAGCTACCTCTATGTTTGTAGTTAATCGGGTACTTCCACCAGTGTTTGGAATTGTAGTTGTATCAGTTGGGATGGCAATTTATTTTCCTTGTCGAATAATCTCCTGATAATTTGCCGGTCTTCTAGCTCGGTATTGTTGTCTTTGCTCTTCGGTAATGTTCTGTCTTCTTCGCCTAGCATAATCTGTCCAAGTGGGTCGACGTTGACGTGGCTGTTGATTTCGTGAAGTTTCCATTTCTATTTGTTAGAAAGATAACAATGATATGTAGAGAAGAAAAAGTTTTGTGAGACCAAGATTGAAAGGGAAGGAGTAATTTAATTCTGTTAAGTATGATTGAAGGTGGTGAGTTAGTTTTTAAAGTGAATACGTAGTAGTAGCAGTTTTTTTTTCATTTTTAAAATACGTCGTGGGTTGATGGTGAATCAGTTTGGTACTCTATCCTAAGGTAAATTCTTTCCTTGATTAAAAAATAATAAACATGGAAGACTGTAGTAAAATGTTTGTTATATTGAATCCAATGTTTAACAAAAAAAGGGGTAAAATAGTAAGAAAAATTGGATACTAAATTTTCTTATTCCCATTATACATTGGTATAATCCATTATATATTGGTATAGTCCAATGACTTTAGTTAATAATGATTTATTTTTTTTTATACTTTAAATACTATTGTCCCATTGAAATAACTAATAATAAAATAAATATATTTTATATACTATCAGTTATTATACTATAATAATATATTGATCACTTATATATTGATCACTTATATACTATTATATTATGGGGTATTATGTATAAAAAATACTTATAAAAAATAGTAAATAATTAATATTTTGTTGACGTAATTTTATTTATATTATTAATTAAAAATAATATAATTAATAAAAAATAAAAAATAATTTTATTTGTATTATGGGCTATTTTATTTATATTTTATATTTTATTTTTTTATTTATATTAATTATTTATATTTTAATAATTTTTGAAAAATATCATAAAAAATTAAAGATAAAAATATAATTAATAAATTTAATTTTAAAATATCATGTATCTTGAGTACGTAGTGTCAGTTTTCTCTATTAGGAGTGGTTCAGTTTTTAAATTCTATCGTGGGTAAACCAAATTTTTAATAAAAAAGAAACCGGGACAATAGAAGAAGAAAGAATTTGACACTAAACATGTGTATCCCATTATATATTGGTATAGATTTTGATTAATGAATAATTTTATCAGTTTTGCCAATATTCGTTCACCCATCAATTTATTCATTCAGTTACAAAATAATTAAGTTTTCTAATATCAGAAAAAATTCAAAAAATAACAAAAAAATAATACAGTAATTAAAAGAGCATTGATTGCCGGTGCAAAATACAGTCATTTTGTGGCCATTTAGATGGAACAATAGCGGCGATTATCAAATGGTCGAAGATAAATTTAATTTTTTTGGAAAATCAGATAGCGACGGTTTGGAACCGCCGCAGAATACATTTCAAAAAACACAATGGTCAAAAGAACAGCAGCGGTTCAAAATCGCCAGAAAATGCGATCGAATTTTCTGTTGGCCAAATAGCGGCAGTTGAAACTGCCGCTAAATCAATCGACGCCAAGCAAGTGGTTTCCCAGCGGTTCAACGAAACCGCCGCAAAATCAAATGTCCACGCCCTATACTGCGACGGTTTTTGAACCGTTGGTAACTCGTTTTGCGGCAGTTAAAAACCATCACTAATCCTCATATAAACCGCTGCTAAACTGTGGTTCTGCTGTAGTGATATTGTCCGTGTACTGTATATTTAAAACAAATAAATCTCATTAAATAATTGAAAAAAAAAAACTAATTTTAAAATATCATAAAATAGAACAAAACAAGAAAATATAAACACTAAACCTCATTTCTATATAAAAAAATATTACATAGATTATACCGAAATTGTGTCAAATAACAACGAAATAGATTCATAAAAACACCAAAAATCTATCTTATTCTCTTCAATCTCTAAAATGATAATTCATAATATATTCATGATAATGAGTGAAGTTTGACTGCACCAATGAACCACCATAAAAAAGGTTCAACTGCAAAACGTAAGTCATATATTAGCCAAACTATTAACATGAACAAACTCAATTTTCATTGTTTAAAGAATATGAGTTTTACCTCACTTAGAGCTTTCTTTTTATGTTTCTTTGAAGCATTTACAATCTGTTTTTCGGTGTTTGATCTCAATCTATTTTTTGGACGTCCTCTTGTTCTCACTCATGGAGGGCTTTGAAGCTCATTAATATCTTCCAACGAAGCATCTTCGTGAGATAACAGACATTTTCCTTTGCTTTTGGTTTTGTATTCTTGCATCTCAGCCATAGCATTGTCATATGCGCAGTGCCGAATCGCAGTCAACTCCTCAAATTCTAATGTAAATTCACAAATATTTTGTGACCGAAACACCAAATCATCAAATCTGCTATTTCTTTGCTCCAATATAGGCTCGTCATGGCTACTCTTGATATATGTGTGTGCCTCCTCTTTACGTTCTTACTCTATCATTCCAATATATATCTTGGTGACACTTTATTTACTCTCTCAAAGCTTAATGCGCTTAGAGAATGACGGCACAATATCCCTCTTGACTCGAATAATAAGCACTGACATTTAACTTGAGCTGATATTGCATCGTATGTAACTACAAACTTTTTGAATGTTGAGTTAAAAACCTGTTCTACAACTTCATATGTCGTATAACCTAGAGCAGACTGCATTGATCTTGTGACGCAATTCACCTTTTCTCTAAATTGTGCTTGGACTTTTCTGAACTTCTCGTGAGTATACACATGCTGAAATTGAGCTTCTATTGGGAATTTTGTTGCACAAGGTATGACGAATTGGATAAGTGAGCTGTTACACATAATAAACTTATTAAAAAAAGCATGCATACTCTCGCTCTTTTGTGTGTTTCTCATCCCGCCCCAGAAGCGGTGATCTAAATAAATTGGAATCCATAAATGATGATCTTTGAAAAGCTCTGAAAAAATCAAAAAAATACTTAAATTAGCACCATAATACACTGAAAGACATAATTTTTGACACCTCTACTACCCAAGCAAAACATATAAATATCCACACACTAAAACTAACAACATCAGTTAATCCTAACAAAGACACCATTACCTGAAAGCCACTTGTTGTCCCTAACACCATACTTCATCAGAAAATCATTCCAATTCCTATCAAATGATTCTTTTGTAAAAGAGTTCCAAACAACATGACTCATCTCGTATTCAATTTTTTCGTGTCACTTGTAGTAATTTGATTTACTTGGGATCTTCTTCATGATATGTCAAATACACCAACAGTGAATTGTTGTAGCCATACAAGCTTCAATAGCCTTTTGCATCGATGTACATTGATCTGTAAGAATGCCTTTCGAAGCATTTTCTCCTATGCAACGAAGTCAACATTAAAATAACCATTTGAATGATTCAATATCCTCTTTTTTCAACAAAGCAAATCCCAAAAGTATTGACTGACCGTGATGATTCACCTCAACAAAAGAACCAAAAACTAGATTATACCTAAATACAACACAGAAACAAATCATATATACACCGAAAAACTATCTAAGTACACTAAAATTAATATCAAAATACACATAAACTAGAATAGCATATTATCTGTTTGTATTGTAAGTAGTATCGAATGAAATAACATCTCCAAAATATTCACAGAAAACCCTGCTTCTTGGGTCGTCACAAAAAATAATCTTAATTGACTGATCAACCTCAAGTTCAAGCTCGAAAAAAGAAATTCTGATTCTTCACTTTTGTAACACCCTACCACACAGAGCTTTACGCTTAAGCCGTAAAATAGAGGTGGTGTGGTATTACGACCTCTAAAACAAAATATATACATAATAATATTGAAAAGAACACAGTATACGAGGAGGCTTGAAAAATGGGTAAAGCAAATTCGCAAAATGAAAAGCGCAACACTCAGAAAATCGGGTTACTTGCGTACGAAGAAATCTAAAATTTATAGGTATCACTAAAAAGAAAAATAGAAGTAGAGATATAAGGAAACGATATAACAAGCTCCTAACTCAGCCTGCGAAACTAAGGCTGGCCGGAGAATATTTACATACATACATACATACCCCAAAGTCCAAAAATACAAAGATAACCCTTATTCTCTATAAACCTCTAAGAGGTACAAAATAAAGTAGATGTTCAGAGAGTTAAGTACACATATAAACATAAACTATAAAACCCAGAAACCGCTCCGCTACAAAAGTCCAGACGCCTACTGAGGAGCCTCTCGACCTGCATTTGAAAAATAACAACACAGTATGGAGTGAGAACCAGAGGTTCTCAGCATGGTAAAGATGCCACACACATAATACATAAGGTCCTGGGAATGCCAGAGGCAATGCTAGAATGCCGACACTCAGATATCAAGCTTAAAGAATCCATAGAAAGGGTGGTCATTTTAGGAGTTCTAAACCTAGCTTAAACTTAATCTCAACTTTAAACCTCTCCACCTTTCCTCCGATCCTCTATCTCCGGAGAGTTTGCAAAGACAGACAAACAGATAATTGCAAGCACAGGTAGGAAACAAGTAGTGCAAGTAGAAAATATAACAGTTAACATAATATATTCAATTAGGCATTCCCAAATAATGCATAACAAATAAAACAAACAAAATGCACATGATCTATGCCTGTCCTATGAATGATGAGGCTCATCTGTCGGTTATCAAGCCAACCTGACAAGTTCGGTTTGCTAAACCCTTGGACTGTCCCCCGTCGCGCATCTCCATGAGTCTATGCATAGATTTTTCTCTTTTAATTCATAAATCATACATTCATTTTACTCAATGGGGTTACCATTCCCGGGAATTTATACGTGCACGGTCACCCTTACGACGTAAGGTCAACAGAGTATCGAGTTTCGACCTGAAACACATGGTGGCAAGCCACGGAACTTTACACAGAGAAAATTGTATCTCAGATCATTTAAGTGCATAAGCCAAATAATATTCATAATCATTTATAAACATTTCATATTCCTACCATCAAAGTCATAGCATCAATTGCACTCCAAGTTTACATATTTCCAAACTTAATTCATTACTTTTTCAGCTTTACTTCACCCCCAAGTTATCTCCATTTCCTAACTTCATCTAATTACAAGGCTTACTACTATAATTTATGACTAAAAGAACAAAAATAGAGGTTTAGAAGTTTGAAATTAGGTTTAAAACTCAAAAACCCAAATTTGCAAAAATAGGGGCCACGCGTACGCGTGGGCGTGAAAAATCTTTGCTCGCGTATGCGTGAAAAATCTTTGCTCACGTACGCGTGATTCCCAACCCAAAAGGGTTGGTCGTGTACGCAAATCCCAGGTCATGCATACACGTGGGCGTACGTTTTACCAAAAATTTTGCAAAGTTTGAAAAGCTGCAGAATTTCCAATTTCAATACCAAACTTTCAACGCGCATAACTTTTTCGTTTTAAAACATTTTTCATCCATTCTTTGAACACCGTAAACTTCACGGACCTAATTTTCATATAAAATAGATTTGAAAAAATTTGGGGGTCCAGAAGCCGAGTTATGACTCGCCGAAGTTTGGCCAAAAACTAATTTTTTCACAAACCTCAAACCTCAAACTTTTACCAAAACAAGATTCTCATTCATAACTCTAAGGTTCTACACAACATAACACAACCCAATTTTCCTTCTCAACATTCTCATTCTTTCTACAATATACAACACATCATTCCACTACTCAAAACCAACCAATCCATATCCAAAGCAATCATGAGATATCAATGAAACAACAATAACAATTTCGTATTCATAATCCTCACTAAATCACCATCAACCACAAGCAATAGTCCTCATTCCCTTTCTCACACTCATTCAACATCCTCCATAAGTTCTACTAAACATTAAGCACAATCAGACATCCAGCCTATCGTATGGTCAACTAGCCTAAGTTTTCTCAGAACATTATATATTGCATACGTGAAACCTAAACCATACCTTGGCCGCTTTTTTACATATTGTCCAAAATCACCAAGGCACAAGCACCCAACCTCCACCAAGCTCCATGGCTCACAATTCAAGCTCCAACATATACATATACACACCTAATTTCACATATATCACACATACATACCCAAATTCATTACCCAATACACCAATTCAAGAGATTAGCTAGAGTTCTAGTATCCTCACCTTACCCAAGCATCGTATAAGTAAGAGTGAATATTTTTCTCAAGCTAATCAGATCCTAATACATCAAAGAGGCAAAAATTCAACACCACTTACATAATTTCGAAAAATTAGAGGAAGGAGAGGCTGAGAGTGATAAAGTGGGTTACCTATGTAATTGTTTCGATGGATTTGTAAAGCTTGATGCGGTGGTCGCGTGGCCGCAAACGGTGCGGCAATCGGAGCTCAGAGTGAGAAGATATAGCAATCTGAGTGTTTGAATGAGGGTTAGAAAGTTTACATGTTCTTCCCCTTCATGCTGAGCTTCTCAGTGTGTTGCATGCCAAATGGGGAAAGCTCATTTAATTGATGGGTTGGTTGGGCCCACGGGCCCGGTTCGGCCCGTTCGGTCTAATCTTGGGCCAATTTCTTTGAAATTAGTGTCAAAATTCTTGTTTTAAATAGCTCTATCCTAATTTAATATAATATTCATATTTTTTATTTTCTTTATAAAAATTTAATTTATTGACTAATTATTTACTAATTTTACGGGGTTTACATCTTTCATTCTTAATAAGTATTTCCCAAATTCTTTTGCATCCTCTAGTTCTGAAACATTCTGCACTTCTCTCGTGATGTAATTTCTCACATCTTTTTCAATGAAACTTAATTCACGATGACCCCCTACTGCTGCGACAAATGATTGGTAAGTTTTGCTTGGTTTGGTTCCAATTTCCTCATTATTCTCTATTGTACGTTGTACAGACATGCTTAATTGCCTGCGTTGCTTAAGTACCTCTACTTGATTTGGACAGCACGGATGTGAATGATGCAACACAACCTTCGAAATAATCCAAACACCAATGTCCTTCAATATATGCATATAAATTCTTGCAGGATAATTTAATCCAGCAGAGGCTTTGTATTCTCAAGTGGAGATATGTTCGATTTCCACTTTTCCTCTCTGATACATGTAATCAATTGGTTCTTAATTTCATTTTCCTTCTTATTTGTGTTCCAAATTTTCATAGAAAAACCTACCAATTTAGAATAATATTTTAGAATTTTTCAACTTCTTCGTGTTAAAAGTCATCCAACCTTTGGAACAAGCTGCTTAGCAACATTGTACAGAAACTGAAAATTCAACAAAATTGGTCCAAAATAAACCATATTAGCAACTAAAATACACCAAAAATGTAAACAAAATGGATTCATCAAAATAATAAAATCAGATTTAGAACTTGTATATTTCATTCAAATTCAAACCATTAACTATGCACAAAAATTTTTACAAACAAAAACAAAATGATTCAACTTCAAAATCATAAACTACTAACAAACTACATTAAATAGATTCAAACCATATCTCACCACTTGATTTGATTCAAAATAATGATACAATTATCCCTAGTTCAATTAAAAGTTTGAACCTATAAATACGCCAAAAAATTTTTAAAATGCACAGAAAGAGTTTCAAAATACACTAATTTATAATCGAAATACACTGAAACAAGAATGGAACAAATTCATCACAATAATAATTCATATTAGAATTCCTACATTAGATTCAATTCAAACCATCAACCATGAACAACAATTTTCACAAACAAAAAGAACATTATTTACATACAGAATCATAAACTACTAACGAACAACAATAACTAGAATCGAACCACACCTTAGCCACTTGATTCGATTCAAAATAATAATCCATTTTGCTCTAGTTCAATTGACAGTCTAAACTTGAATCATTCATTATCTTCAACAACGAAATAAACCTTCCTGAAGATATATCGAAGAGAGAGCCATTTCAGTTGTTCAACTGGACGGGACGCATAAACGACATATATTTATCACGAAAACAAAAAAGTGATCATATATATATTTTTGTGTTCATATGTTACACCACGAAAGGAGGGGCCTTGAAAGCTATAAGGGAGATGAATCGATTGAGGTTGAGAGGTAAGGTTCTTTTTGTGGGAGAAGCAAAGTACAGGAGAATTCCAGATATGAACGACATGAGGAGAACTCAAAGAAGAGAAGAGGATAAAAACTCTACTTATCACCGGCCACAACGCGAAGTGGTTCAGATAGAGGACCGGAAGAAAACAACAGAACCAAGTAAGCACACAAAAGTACTAGATCCACATGGAAATTGGTGGACAAAAAATGTGGAAGTTACTGTGGCAAAAGAAAACCTGGATTGGTTACAAAGAAGCCTTGTGGGTGGAACAACAACGGCCATTAATTTCAACTCGCTGAAAGATCAAGTTGCAAAGAACTTGCCTCAAGTCACCGAAGTATGAGGACTGGGTGCTTACAAAACCTTACTGACCTTTGATAGTCTGTTGAGCACAGAAGAGACATACATTCTTAACATGAATAGTCTTTTACAAGTTTCTTATGTTTGGCGATGGGAGGAGTCGTACCGAAGTGAAACTAGAAGAGTGTGGCTAGAATATTTTGGAGTTCCGTTGCAGGCTTGGTCTGTGGAAACTTTTAAAACTATAGGAGGTGAGTCGGGCGAATAGTTGGGTGCGATTCGATGACGGAATCATGCAATTTCTTCAGTGTTGGACGAGTGCAAATTGATACCTATGTAATGGACGTGATCAATGAATGGATACATATTACAATAGGCATCAGCGAACTTGATGTGTTGGTAAAGGAGGTGGGACGCGAGACATATGGCATAGGTTGTAAGTTGGACAACACTGCAGTCGGTGATACAAGTTGTGAAGAACAAAAGATAAGTGTTGTAGGTAACTGTACAGATGTGGCGGACAGGTTTGTGAGGCATACAAATCCACCGGAATGCGTAGACCAGGCGGCTGAACTGCTAATGGTAGTGAAGCGGAAGGATGAAGAAGATGAGGATAGAATAGTAAATTCAACGGGTATTTTAAATGAGTGGAATTTTGAAAATTCAAAAGAGGATCATTTTAATTTGGTAACATACAATACAAATAATGAGGCTTTTGAAAAGAGAGCTGATTTTGTGTGAAGAGGGGTTTATGAGCAATAAAGATGATTCGAAAAAAACTTCATCTTGGGATTTTGGCAATCTGAATGGTGGACTACAAAGGGTGCCATAAAGGGGACAATAAAACACAACAACAGATGCAAAGATAAGCCCAAAAATAAGGTTAGCAACAATATGGGCTCTGCAATGATTTTGGACCCAAATTATCCAGCAACTCCAAATTGGATAGGTGCTACTATAGGCAGTCCGGGTGGGCCAGTTCTGGTGGAGCCGGGTCGGGTGCAGCGCATTCTCGCTAGGAGCAGCCATCACATACGCAGTGTAGAAGCCGAGGGAAGTAGGAGTGACTCGGTAGGTGCTGGCTGGACCCAGGTCCAACGATCACGAGGAGCTGAAGAGGCCTGAGATTTTGACCGGCGAAGCCACCCATGGGAGAACCATCTGGTACTGGTGAACAATGGGCCGTGATCGAGAAGGTGGGGAATGCTAGAAACGGCGATGATGATGCTATCAGGTATGAGCAACTAGTGACGGACCAATAGAGTTGGATGCTGGAAGAATTAGAGTGATCCAGGGGGATGATGGAGCAGAGATCCAGGCAGCTAGAGGCGATAGGGATGAAGGCACTATCCGAGAAAAAAATGGCGGTCTTGGCGAGGTTAGTGATGATGGGAATTTTGGGGATATTGATGATAAAAATGACACAAATGGAGAGAACAAAATTGAAAGTGAAATGGTAAATAGAGGCAGGGCAAAGAAAGAAGGTGTTGTATATGATGTTGTAAATAGACGAAGTGGGTCAAATGAAGGTCAGAAGGTATTGGTGCAGGGTGGAGAGGGTATTGAAGATGCTTAACGGGGAGAAGACGGAGCTGAAAATAACGTGGAAATTGGTGACAATCAGAGCTCAACATTGGAGGAGCAAATGTTGGAAAACAAGAGGACAAATAGCAGTGGAATCTGGTGCTATACTGTACAACGAAGAGGATTATATCATGGCTATTCTCCAAGCTCAAAATGATGAAGTTTCTCAGAAAAGAAGAATGGCGAAACAAAAGGCTAAAGCAAGGCATTGCAGACCCAAGAATAAAAACAAGGTGTGTAATAATCTTTTAAGATTATTTTTAGTTCATGGAATATTAGAGGGTTGAGGGGGGATGGTAAGATGAGAATGATAAAGGTCCTAAAGAAAAAATATAGACTAAACATGTTAGGTCTGGTTGAAACTAAAAGGCCTATAGTAACGAAGTTTGATGTGGCTAGTTTGTAGGGGTGTGATAGTGCTGGGTGGGTATATGTAGAGGCTGATGGTGCATCGGATGGGTTGTTGTTAATATGGGATGAAACTGATTTTAAAATGAGTAACTGTTATAATGGGAAGAGATGGTTGTGTGTAGAAGGGATGATATTAAAGAGTAACTTCAACTGTGCATTTTTCTTGGTTTATGGTGCTCATACTAGAGAGGAGACACTTGTTGTGTGGGAGGAGTTGAGCTATGCTACCGGATTGTGCTAGGTCCCTTGTTGCTTCAAGGGAGACTTTAATGAGATTGTAAACATTGAAGAAAGAAAAGGTACTACTAGCCTAACAACGTCGCTGAGGACTTCAAGGATTGGATACAAGATATGCACTTGTTGGACTTACCGCTTAATGACCGTAAGTTTACGTGGTTCAGAGGCCAGTTCTGCAGTCGGATTGATAGAGTTCTGGTGAATCTGGAATGGGTTGAGAAGTTCCCAGAGATTCGCTTAAGAGGAGGACCTAGGGGCTTGTCAGATCACTACCCGATGATAGTGGAAGACTCAAGGTTGAGAGATGGACCTAAACCGTTCAAAAGCCTAGACTCATGGTTTACATACAAAGATTTTCACAGAATGGTTAAATAGGAATGGAGGGGGATAGGGGAGGTACAATTCACAGATAAATTGAAGGCCTTGACGATTCCGTTAGGGAGATGGCACAGAGACAATTTTGGGGACATGGATAACAAAATTATGAAATTTGAGGAAGAGATCAAGAAGATAGATGACATGGTAAGCAATGGTATACATGATGGAACAGTGGAGGGAAGAAGAAAGGCGTTAGTGACTTGCTATTAGAAGTGGTATGTGAGAAAAGAATCACACTGGAAACAGATGTCACATTTCCGTCTCGCAAAGGACATGGACAAAAACACCAGGTACTTCCATAACATAGCTTCAACAAGAAGGAGGAACAACATGATTGATGCCCTGGTAATTAATGGAAGGTTGGTAAGAAATCAAGCAAGAATAAAAATTGCTATTAAAGAGTTCTACAAGAATTTATAACATCAGGAGGAGTCTCCTATGGTGGGTTTAGGGACGGTCTGGTGGGTACGATATCTGAAGAGGATGCTACAGCCTTAGAGGTATTGCCGTCAGCTGAGGAGATTAGAGATGCGGTATGGGATTGTTAATCTTCTAGGGCACCAGGGAGTGACGGGTACAACTTCAATTTTATTAAGAAGTGCTGGGACGAGATTGAGGCTGAGTTCACAGCAGCTGTGGTGGGGTTCTTTCAGACTTCTAGGCTACCGCCCGATGCTAATATAACTTGGGTTGCTTTGGCACCAAAGTTCATTGGGGCCAAGGAGATGAAGGACCTTCGACCAATTAGCATGGTGGGTTGTGTGTATAAGATGATTTCTAAGGTGTTGGTTAGGAGGATGAGGTCAGTTATTCCAGGCCTAGTTGGAGAGACTTAGAGTGCATTTGTTAAGGGTCAAAAAATACATGACGGGGCATTTATTTCATGTGAAACTGTACATTGGATTAAAATGAGGAAAAAGTAAGCGGCAATAATCAAACTGGACTTTCAAAAGGCATATGATAGGGTCAAGTGGAGTTTTGTAGACATTGTCCTGCAGAAGATGGGTTTTGGCCGAAGGTGGAGGGAATGGGTTATGGAGTGTGTCGGCACAACCTCTATATCGATGTTGATAAATGGTTCTCCAACAAAGCTATTCGGGATGGAAAGAGGTCTGAGACAAGGTGATCCTCTATCTCCATTCTTGTTTGTACTTCTTGTTGACATCTTACACAGAATGATTGAAGATGCAGTTAGAAATAGCCGGATAACCCCATTACTTGTTGGGAGAAACAACATTGAATTGTCACATCTTCAATTTGCTGACGACATTGTGTTGTTCTGTCCGTCGGAGGAGGAGACCATTAAGAATTATAAGAGGCTTCTACGATTCCTTGAGTTGATGTTGGGCTTAAGTATCAATTTTGACAAGTCTAGTTTGATCCCAATCAATTGTGAACATCAGTAGGTTCGAAGTATGCGCAGCTTGCTGGGGTGCAAAGAAGCTACTCTTCCGGTTAGATACCTTGGTGTCCCTCTAGGAGCTACCCCGAGGTTGGTTAAGACTTGGAAGCCAATTATAGACAAAGTGGAGGAGAAGCTCAGCTTGTGGAAATCTAAGGTACTGAACAAAGCTGGGAAGTTGGTGCTCATCAAAGCAGTACTAAATAGCTTGCCGGTATATTACTTAACCTTATATAAGATGCCGAAGGTGGTTGCGGAGAAGCTAATTTCATTACAGAGAAGGTTCTTATGGAGCAAGGAGGATGACAGGAACGGTATGAATTTGGTTAGTTGGGAAGTGGTCCAAGCCCCAAAAAAGCTGGGTGGGTTAGGTGTCAGAGATGCGATGGTTCGTAATACAGCACTACTGTTTAAGTGGTGGTGGAAGTTCTCAAAGGAGGAGTGTCCGTTGTGGAAGAAGGTGGTATGATCATGTAACAACCTCTCTCCTAATGCGCTATTATCAACCCAGGCATTACCTACTAGAGGGGCTCCATGGAAGGACATATGTCAATTACAGATAAAGGAGCAACATATAAGAGAAAAAATGATATCTGGCTTGTCCATAGAGATTGGTGATGGAAGAAGAACTCATTTTTGGGAAGATGTTTGGCTAAGTGGTGGCCCTCTGAAGGATAGGTTTCTAAGGCTCTTCTTGGTTTCAATCCAAAAACGAGCAGTCATAGGGGTGTGTGGCTTTTGGGATGGGTTAAAGTAGATTTGGAACTTTCAATGGAGGCGTGAGCTTTTCTAATGGGAGTTGGAACTTGTAAACCAATTACATGATGCTCTAAGGCTGATTAAACTAGCTGTTAACAGAGAGAATAGAGTGGTCTGGAAGTTTGACAAACAATGTGTATTTTCTACTAACAATTTTGTGCAGGTGTTGCAGGCAGAAATGCTTCCAGATAACGTAACAAGTTACAGCTTCACTAAGACTATCTGGAGAGGGTTAGTGATGAGCGGATAATTTATACGCTTTTTGGCATTGTTTTTAGTATGTTTTTAGTAGAATCGAGTTACTTTTAGGGATGTTTTTATTAGTTTTTATGTTAAATTCACATTTTTGGACTTTACTATGAGTTTGTGTGTTTTTCTGTGATTTCAGGTATTTTCTGGTTGAAATTGAGGGACTTGAGCAAAAATCATATTCAGAGGTTGAAGAAGGACTGCTGATGCTGTTGGATTCTGACCTCCCTTCACGCAAAGTGGATTTTCTGGAGCTACAGAACTCAAAATGGCACGCTTCCAATTGCGTTGGAAAGTAGACATCTAGGGCTTTCCAGCAATATATAATAGTCCATACTTTGTCCGAGCTTAGATGACGTAAAAGGGCGTTGAACGCCAGTTCTACGCTGCAGTCTGGAGTTAAACGCCAGAAACACGTCACAAGCCAGAGTTGAACGCCAGAAACACGTTGCAAACTGGCGTTCAACTCTAAGAATGACCTCTCCACGTGTAAACTTCAAGCTCAGCCCAAGCACACACCAAGTGGGCCCCGAAAGTGAATTTATGCATCAATTACTTACTTCTGTAAACCCTAGTAGCTAGTTTAGTATAAATAGGACTTTTTACTATTGTATTTACATCTTTTGATCATCTTGGGACATCTAGTTCTTAGATCATGGGGGCTGGCCATTCGGCCATGCCTGAACCTTCATCACTTATGTATTTTCAACGGTAGAGTTTCTACACACCATAGATTAAGGTGTGGAGCTCTGCCGTTCCTCATGAATTAATGCAAAGTACTACTGTTCTTTATTCAATTCAACTTATTCCGCTTCTAAGATATTCATTCGCACTTCAACATGAATGTGATGAACGTGACAATCATCATCATTCCCTATGAACGCGTGCCTGACAACCACTTCCGTTCTACCTTAGATTGAATGAGTATCTCTTGGATCTCTTAATCAGAATCTTCGTGGTATAAGCTAGATTGATGGCGGCATTCATGAGAATCAGGAAAGTCTAAACCTTGTCTGTGGTATTCCGAGTAGGATTAAAGGATTGAATGACTGTGATGAACTTCAAACTCGCGAGTGCTGGGCGTAGTGACAGACGCAAAAGGATAGTAAATCCTATTCCAGTATGATCGAGAACCTCCAAATGATTAGCCATGCAGTGACAGCGCATCGGACCATTTTCACAGAGAGGATGGGATGTAGCCATTGACAGCGGTGATGCCTCCAGATGATTAGCCATGCAGTGACAGCGCATCGGACCATTTTCACAGAGAGGATGAGATGTAGCCATTGACAACGGTGATGTCCTTACATAAAGCTAGCCATGGAAAGGAGTAAGACTGGTTGGATGAAGACAGCGGGAAAGCAGAGATTCAGAGGAACAAAAGCATCTCTATACGCTTATCTGAAATTCTCACCTATGAATTACATAAGTATTTCTATCTTTATTTTCTGTTTATTTATTATTATTATTCGAAAACTCCATAACCATTTGATATCCTCCTGACTGAGATTTACAAGGTGACCATAGCTTGCTTCAAGCCGACAATCTCCATGGGATCGACCCTTACTCACGTAAGGTTTTATTACTTGGACGACCCAGTGCACTTGCTGGTTAGTTATGCGAAGTTGTGAAGTTATGCTTGGACCATGGTATTGTGCACCAGTTTGTTGGCGCCATTACCAAGGGAGAGAACGAACAACAAATTTTACAATCTCAGAGTAACAATTTCGCATACCAAGTTTTTGGCGCCGTTGCCGGGGATTGTTCGAGTTTGGACAACTGACGGTTCATCTTGTTGCTCAGATTAGGTAATTTTCTTTTTGTTTTATTTTCAAAAATTTTTCAAAAAAAAATTCTCCTTTATTTTCGAAAAAAAATAAAATAAAAATTCTTTTCAAAATTTTTATTATGTTCTTCAGAATTTTTAAGAATGAGTTCTAGTGTTTCATGAAGCATGTTGAAGCCTGGCTGGCTGTAAAGCCATGTCTAAATTTATTTGGACTGGGGCTTCCAACCTAACATTATCAAGAGCAAGCCAGTTGTTGCTAATCCACCTGCTGCTGTTCCATCCACCTGATTTATATCCTAAAGCTGACTGGCTATTAAGCCATGTCCAACCCTTTGATTGGAGCTTTCGGGTAATATTGAAAGATTCCTGGAATTCTTCTTAAAAATTTTGGAATCCTTATTTTTCTTTTTCAAATAATTTTCGAAAAATCCAAAAAAAAATAGAAAATCATAAAATCAAAAATATTGTGTTTTTGGTATGAGTCTTGTGTCAATTGCATGTTTTAAATTTTGCATAAAATTTTCGAAAAAAATCATGCATTCATGGTGTTCTTCATAATCTTCAAGTTGTTCTTGGTAAATCTTCTTGTTTGATTTTGATGTTTTCTTGTTTTGTGCCTTTTCTTGTTTTTCATGTGCATTTTTGCATTCATAGTGTCCGAACATGAAAGATTTCTAAGTTTGGTGTCTTGCATGTTTTCTTTGCATATAAAAATTTTCAAAAATATGTTCTTGATGTTCATCACGATCTTCAAAGTGTTCTTGGTGTTCATCTTGACATTCATAGCATTCTTGCATGCATTCATTGTTTTGATCCAAAATTTTCATGCATTGCATCATTTTCATATTTTTCTCTCTCATCATTAAAAATTCAAAAATAAAAAAAAATATCTTCCCCTTTTCTCTCATAAATTTCGAAAATTTGGATTGACTTTTTCAAAAATTTTTAAAATCTAGTTGTTTTTATGAGTCAAATCAAATTTTCAATTTAAAAATCTTATCTTTTTCAAAAATCAAATCTTTTTCATTTTTCTTAATTTTACCTCATAATTTTCGAAAATATCATCAACAATTAATGTTTTGATTCAAAAATTTCAAGTTTGTTACTTACTTGTTAAGAAAGATTCAAACTTTAAGTTCTAGAATCATATCTTGTGATTTCTTGTGAATCAAGTCATTAATTGTGATTTTAAAAATCAAATCTTTTTCAAAACTAATTTCAATCATATCTTTTCAAAAATATCTTTTTATCTTATCTTTTTCAAAATCATATCTTTTCATAACATATCTTTTTCAAAAATTTGATTTTAAAATATCTTTTCTAACTTCTTATCTTCTTATCTTTTCAAAATTGATTTTCAAATTTGTTTCAACTAACTAACTAACTTTTTGTTTGTTTTTTATCTTTTTCAAAACTACCTTACTAACTCTCTCTCTCTAATTTTCGAAAATCTCTTCCCTCTTTTTCAAAAATTCTTTTTAATTAACTAATTGTTTCAAATTTTGATTTTAATTTTCGAAAATCACTAACCAATTTTTCAAAAATTATTTTCGAAAATCCTCTCACCTCTCATCTTCTTCTATTTATTTATTCATTTACTAACATCTCTTCCTCACTCACCAAAAATCCGAACCCCTCTCTCTCTTTGAGTTCAGATTTACTCTTCTTTTCTTCCACTCACCTAAGGGAACCTCTATACCTGGGCAAAAAGGATCCCTATTATTATTTTTTCTATTCCCTCCTTTTTCATATGAGCAGGAGCAAGGACAAGAACATTCTTGTTGAAGCAGATCCAGAACCTGAAAGGACTCTGAAGAGGAAACTAAGAGAAGCTAAATTACAACAATCCAGCAAGCACCTTTCAGAAATTTTCGAACAGGAAGAGGAGATGGCAGCCGAAAATAATAATAATGCAAGGAGGATGCTTGGTGACTTCACTGCACCTAATTCCAATTTACATGGAAGAAGCATCTCCATCCCTGCCATTGGAGCAAACAACTTTGAGCTTAAACCTCAATTAGTTTCTCTGATGCAACAAAACTGCAAGTTTCATGGACTTCCATCTGAAGATCCTTTTCAGTTCTTAACTGAATTCTTGCAAATATGTGATACTGTTAAGACTAATGGAGTAGATCCTAAAGTCTACAGGCTCATGCTTTTCCTTTTACTGTGAGAGACAGAGCTAGAATATGGTTGGACTCTCAACCTAAGGATAGCCTGAACTCTTGGGATAAGCTGGTCAAGGCTTTCTTAGCCAAGTTCTTTCCTCCCCAAAAGCTGAGTAAGCTTAGAGTGGATGTTCAAACCTTCAGACAGAAAGAAGGTGAATCCCTCTATGAAGCTTGGGAGAGATACAAGGAACTGACCAAAAAGTGTCCTTCTGACATGCTTTCAGAATGGACCATCCTGGATATATTCTATGATGGTCTGTCTGAATTAGCTAAGATGTCATTGGATACTTCTGCAGGTGGATCCATTCACCTAAAGAAAACGCCTGCAGAAGCTCAAGAACTCATTGACATGGTTGCTAACAACCAGTTTATGTACACTTCTGAGAGGAATCCTGTGAGTAATGGGATGCCTCAGAAGAAGGGAGTTCTTGAAATTGATACTCTGAATGCCATATTGGCTCAGAATAAAATATTGACTCAGCAAGTCAATATGATTTCTTAGAGTCTGAATGGAATGCAAGCTGCATCCAACAGTACTCAAGAGGCATCTTCTGAAGAAGAAGCTTATGATCCTGAGAACCCTGCAATAGCAGAGGTAAATTATATGGGTGAACCTTATGGGAACACCTATAACCCCTCATGGAGAAATCACCCAAATTTCTCATGGAAGGATCAACAAAAGCCTCAACAAGGCTTTAATAATGGTGGAAGAAACAGGTTTAACAATAGTAAACCTTTTCCATCATCCACTCAGCCACAGACAGAGAATTCTGAGCAGAATCCATCTAGCTTAGCAAATTTAGTCTCTGATCTATCTAAGGCCACTCTGAGTTTCATGAATGAAACAAGGTCCTCCATTAGAAATTTGGAGGCACAAGTGGGCCAGCTGAGTAAAAGGATCACTGAAATCCCTCCTAGTACTCTCCCAAGCAATACAGAAGAAAATCCAAAAGGAGAGTGCAAGGCCATTGATATAACCATCATGGCCGAATCCAAGGAGGGAGGAGAGGACGTGAATCCCAAGGAGGAAGACCTCCTGGGACGTCCAGTGATCAATAAGGAGTTCCCCTTTGAGGAACCAAAGGAATCTGAGACTCATCTAGAGACCATGGAGATTCCATTGAACCTCCTTATGCCATTCATGAGCTCTGATGAGTATTCCTCTTCTGAAGAGAATGGGGATGTTACTGAAGAGCAAGTTGCCAAGTTCCTTGGTACAATCATGAAGCTGAATGCCAATTTATTTGGTAATAAGACTTGGGGAGATGAACCTCCCCTGTTCACCAATGAACTAAATGCATTGGATCAACTGAGATTTCCTCAGAAGAAACAAGATCCTGGAAAGTTCCTAATACCTTGTACCATAGGCACCATGACCTTTGAGAAGGCTCTATGTGACCTTGGGTCAGGAATAAACCTCATGCCACTCTCTGTAATGGAGAAACTGGGAATCTTTGAGGTACAAGCAGCTAAAATCTCATTAGAGATGGCAGACAATTCCAGAAAACAGGCTTATCGACAAGTAGAGGACATAGTAGTAAAGGTTGAAGGCCTTTACATCCCTGCTGATTTCATAATCCTAGATACTGGGAAGGATGAGGATGAATCCATCATCCTTGGAAGACCCTTCCTAGCCACAACAAGAGCTGTGATTGATGTTAACAGAGGTGAACTAGTCCTTCAATTGAATGAGGACTCCCTTGAGTTTAAAACTCAAGGACATCCTTCTGTAAACATGGAAAAGAGGCACAGTAAGCTTCTCTCAAAACAGAGTCAACCAGAGCCCCCACAGTCAAACTCTAAGTTTAGTGTTGGGAAGCCATAACCAAACTCTAAGTTTGGTGTTGAACTCCCATATCCAAACTCTAAGTTTGGTGTTGGGGAGTCTCAACAATGCTCTGAACATCTGTGAGGCTCCATGAGAGCCCACTGTCAAGCTATTGACATTAAAGAAGTGCTTGTTGGGAGGCAACCCAATTTTTATTTATCTAATTCTATTTTTATTTTTATTGTTCTTTCATGTTTTATTAGGTTCATGATCATGTGGAGTCACAAAATAAATAGAAAAATAAAAAATAGAATCAAAAACAGCAGAAGAAAAATCACACCCTGGAGGAGGATCTTACTGGC